>NC_135749.1:3150000-3397500 GCF_041903045.1 Epinephelus lanceolatus | reverse complement strand
ATGTGAATCAGTGTGTGAACTGGATTCATGTTCCTGTTCCTACCGGACAACGTGCAGAAATTGAACATCCATAAAGCCAGCACCTAAGGGTTCATTCAGTCATCATCACTGAGGTCACACGCTTGGTATTTAGTAAACCAACACCTCTTTTATAATACGATATAAAAACATCAAAAACACATGTGGGTTTAACTTTAATGAAAGAAGAAATATGTCACAATATCTTTTTGATCAATCTGCTGGTTTGTTGGTCATGGTCCAGATCAAAACACTCGTACGGTGCCAAGTTGTATTTACAGATTGCAAACTGGAGGAGAAACATTAGAGCCCGAGGTACAAAGTGACAGCGACATCTGACCCGCACAAATGCTTTGTAGTGGAGACAAAGGGGCTCTTTGTGTTGATGCGTGTCTCGAAGACATTTCCTCTGTGTTTAAGAATCTGGTTTTTTTAGCTTGTCTCAGGTAATCAAATGAATAATTAGGATGCACGATGCTGGCAGGCCTGCTGAGAGAAATCTGCAGCTTGTCACTTTTTAAAAAGAGAGAGCAGCATGAGCTCGGGAAGAACAGAGAGAACTGCAATTGGATTCTAGCGTGCTTTTCTCCGTGTGCACCAGCGCAGACAAAAACACCCACCAGGATCGTCAGGAAGCATATAGCCAATCTTATTTGCACATGCTTGGTGTCACACGGCCACCTTGACTCATTTGGGAAATCAGCAGTCAATCCCGTCCTATGGATTCACGACAGCACACACATATCAGAACAGAGTGTGCTCCACTGTATCCTATATTAAACAAAATGGTGTTATATGGAGGGCTAAACATGATCGAGGTTAAAAAGCACCTTGTGGATAGTGAATAATTGATACAATTGGATTTGATCCCAGATGCAGCTGAGCACGAACAATGATAATTACAGCAGGACCAACGATGTGCTAGATTTTAAGCCGACTTCCTACCATGATGAGAGAAAAGAGGGCTTCATCACCTAACTGGGTCTCTCTCAACCCAGCGGTGATTAAAACACACTGAGATGACCTAGATAAGCAGCAATCAAGGTGGGAAGGTGGAAAACGCAGAGAAAGACTGAGAGGGAAAGAGATACCACCCACACAGAGACCTCCTGATTCCTCATTAAGACGAACACTGTGGGATTCATTAAGCACAAAGCACAATGTTTTTCTCAATCAAACATAGTGATTTACCACTCAGCCTGTTTTGCATTTGATCCCCAGACGTAAAACGCCTTATTTGAGAGATACACAAAGTATCTGGGAATTGACAAAATGCTGAACTAATCAGGCTTTTAATTGCCTTTGATTTCTATTGTTCGGGGGATCCTTACACGGCTTGTTAAAATGCTGTTTGGCTCCGTTTCCTGCAGCACAAAATCTCGAGAAGTGGATGACTGTTTGAAGACTCCCTGGAGCGTCACGACACCAGTAAATACACACAGGCTAAATCTGAGGGAATTCACAGTAAAGTTAACATCTCCTCTGAGCTCTCCTTTCGTAATGCAACCACATAAATAGCAAAATTATGCAAATGAAACAGCCATGAGAGGGAGAATGAAAAGCCAAAAGAGTTGTGAACTCCTGATTTAACAGAATCATTAACAAAACTAAACCTAACAGGAATTACTGCCTTGCGGTTGTACGCCTACGTGAACCAGTCAAGTTGCAGTTACAGTTTACATCCAAGTCTGTCCAGACTCATATGTAACCATGACAACTGACAATACTTGAAATATGGATGTTGCTACATATTCTAAAACATGGATGCTTCACACACACATCTTTCATCCTGCAGCACAGAAGATCTATACAGTCAGCAATGTTTTATGATGGGCACCCAAGATTAGTGTTAGGTACTGGTGAGATAATGCGTTCATGAGAATGAGATGGACGCAAGGTCACAGTGACCTTGACCTCTGACTACCGTTGAGTCTAAGTGAACATTTGTGCCAAATTTGAAGACATTCCCTCGAGGCATTCTTGAGTTATCACTTTCACAAGAATGGTACAGACATGAGGTCATAGTGACCTTGACTTTTGACCACCAAAAACTAATCAGTTCATCGGTAAATCCAGGTGGAAGTATGTTCCAAATTTGAATAAACTCCCCCAAGGCATTCTTGAGATATCCCGATCATGATAATAAGACGAATTAGCGTATAATGACCTTGACCTTTGACCACCAAAAATCTAAATGGTTCATCGCTGAGACCAAATGAATGTTTGTACTAAGTTTGAAGAAATCCCCTCTAGTCTTTCTTGCGATAACACTTCGACAAGAATAGGACGGAAGTGGGGTCATAGTGACCTTGACCTTTGGCCACCAAAAATGTACCAGTTAATTGTTGAGTCTAAGCTAACATTGTGCCAAATTTCAGTACATCCCCTCAAGGCATTCTTGAGATATCGCTTTCACAAGAATGGGACGGAAGTGAGGTCATAGTGACCTTGACCTTTGACCACCAAAATTTAATTGGTTCATCGTTGAATCCAGGTGGAAGTATGTGCCAAATTTAATAAACCCCCTCAAGGCATTCTTGTGATATCATGATCATAATAATGAGATGGAGGAGCTTACAGTAACCTTGACCTTTGATTTTGACCACCAAAATATAATGTCTTCATCGTTGAGGCTATTTGAAGATATCCCCACAAGGCTTTCTTGAGATGTTGCGTTCATGAGACTGAGAGGGACAGGATTACAGGGACCTTGACCCTTGACCACCAAAATATGAGCAGTCCATTGTTGAGTGTAAGTGAACGTTTGTGCCACGTTTAAAGAAATTTCCTCAAGGTGTCTCATGTTCACAAGAATGGGACAGACGGACTAATGGACGGACGGAGGGACACCCTGAAAACAAAATGCCTCGGGCCATTGCTGTTGCAGGTGCATAAAATTAGTGGATGACAATTGATGGATGGAAAAGACTAAATTGGAAAATACTCAACATAAACATGCTCCTTTTCACAACCAGGTGATTAAAGGTCAAGCAGTTAGTGAGCCCCGCCCACTCTAGCAACACCCAAGTTCGCTGATGATACAACAGTGGTGGGACTCATCCCAGGGGGGATGAGTTGGCATACAAAGATGAGGTGGAGCAGCTGACTGGGTGATGCAGGGACAATAACCTGGTCCTTAACACCACCAAGACCAAGGAGCTGATTGTCGACTACAGGAGGAATAAAACGGACATTCAGGTATTAAACATGTGAAGAGGGTCTCTGCTTTCTGGGTGATCAGATTGAGGAGGACCTGACCTGGAGCGCCAACACCTCAGCATTACGCAGAAACTCTACTTCTTGAGATTTCTCAGGTAGAACCAGCTCACCCAGAAACTGCTCGTGTCCTTCTACCACTGCTCCACAGAGAGTGTGCTGACGTACTGAATATGTGTGTGGTACGCCAGCTGCACGGTAGCAGACAGAGCTATCCAGAGGGTTGTCAACACCGCCCAGAAAATTATCGGCTGTCCTCTCCCCTCCATGGAAAAGCTGTACAGTTCCCGCTGCCTTAAAAAAGCCTAAAACATACTAAAGGACCCGTCCCACGGTGGACACCATCTGTTTGAACTGCTGCACCCGGGCAGGAGATACAGGGCAGTTAGAAAACAGCTTTTATTCAAAAGCAATAACTGCAGTAAACGAATGCACGAAGGCTTGACTGTGGAAATGTGGGTGATGCAGTTGTTAGCATTGTCGCCTCACAGCAAGAAGGTTCCTGGTTCAAACCCAGAGTGGGGGGTTCGAACCCAGGATGGGGTAACCCTTTCATGCAGAGTATGCATGTTCTCCCCAGGTCAGTGTGGGTCATCTTGGATGCTCCAGTTTCCTCCCACTGTCCAAAGACAAGCAGCATAGGTTTACCGATGACTATATCGTAGGCAACTGAGTTTCTTGAAGATGTTTCGCCTTTCATCCAAGAGGCTTCTTCACTTCTAACTGACTGGTGTGTAGTCGCAGGCTTTAAACTCTGTGTGGGTGTGGATCCTTACAGAGTCATTGAGGTCACATGTGAGAATGAAAAAACATTCTTTATGTCGCAGGAGTATCTGACAAACTCAGGACGATCTTCAACAAACACTTCAAACCCAGTAACACACTGAGGCAGAAGCTTGTCCACCCTGAGGACAGAACGCCCTGACAGAAGCAGTAATGATGTGTGTGCAGTTCAGTGCAGCCAGGGATGTTCAGATACGGTACACCGGTGAAACAAAGCTTCTTGGAAGAGAGGCAAAGGTCTAGTCTAGTCTAGTTGCCTACGATAAAGCACTCCAGACTACCATGACCTGGACGACTGAGAATCTTCACTGACAAGATTTATGGTGACTCTAAATTGTCCGTAGGTGTGAATGTGAGTGTGAATGGTTGTCTGTCTCTATAGCCCCTTTCACGCTGCCAGATTTTCCGCGACTGTTGGGCCATTTTGCCGGCAAGCTGCGAGTGTTTAGACACACAGAGACAGATTGGTGAGTTGATCTGAGGTGCCCAATTTTCCGCCTCGTAGGGTAGACATATTGGTGGAATCTTTTTGGTTTAAAAAGAATGAGGCGGCCTTCCGCCGTGGCAGGGGCTGTTGATGACGCCGGACGTGCGAGCCACTGGCGGTGGATAAACAGGAAACAGCTGATAGCAGGAATTAGTGAGCAGCTAGTAGCAAGAGGGAAACACAAACCTGACAGACACTGTAAAGATGAGCAACTGGGGAGACAAGGAATTGTGCGCCCTCCTTGTCCTCGCAAACGAAGAGGCCATAAACTGTACGATGACAATAAAGATATTCTTCTCTATTATAATCACAGTCAGACAGAAGTCTCATCTGTCTGTTCTCTCCTCTGTTGTGAGAATCAAACCAGGTGTGGATGCCGCAGATCACTGACTTGTAAGAGACTTGTTCACTCGGCCGTGCATCAAGCCTCTCAGCTCAGAGTGGTTTAATTCAGCCCTGGCTAACAGCGGACAGACTCCTGGGTCATCAGGTTGAACGGCTGGCACCACTCAGACATCTGCAATCTGTTTGTCCGACAGATTCTTGGCTCGTTATTTTTCACACATTGCGCATATTCTTCATCCTGTGAACAGTTCATTCTGTCAGTGTTTTGCCTCTTTGTTTTAAACACTGTGCAGTTTGTTCCATTTAAAACATATTTCTTATTTTATATTTCTGATGCTCTACCTTTCTAAGCTGACGAGACAGGTTCAATATATCGACAGCTTTACAAAGATCGGCTCTTCATTTGTCTCTGTTTTGAACTTTCTTACTGGAGTTTGTCACCCTATGAGCACCCAGACACCTCTGAGAAACCTTTGATTCTCATCCCTTCATCTTGCTCCCATCATCCCCGTCTATGTCTTTCGACCTCGCCCGCTCTGAACACTAATCCATATGTCTCACCTTTGAACAGGTAGCTGCTTTATAATTCAAACGCTCTCACTTTTTGGCTGCTGTCACCTCGTTCAGCCGCAGCTTTACGTCTAATCTTTTAAAGCCTCCTCTGCAGCTCAGCGTTATTACTGTTCAGAGGTCATATCAGCGAGGGGAAGACAAGTGGATCGAGACTGTCATGAATATGCCCGCGCAGGTGCTTCAGAGGTGGCTGAGCCGATTGTTTTCTTTGACGAGACAGGACACCTGACATCCACTGAAGGTCTGCTGTGACTGAATAACTGAATGTGAAGCTCGTGGATAAAGTTTGGCAACATGTGTGAATACCTGACAAGAAAGCAGAGAGCTCAGCAGCCTTGTGCTGGAGAGGTTCTCCTAGCTCAGCACCAACAGCAGTACATGTGCACCACCCAGTGTTGGTGAGATGAATCACAATGAGGAGCCTGAAGACACACGGATGGAGCTGAAGCATAAACCTCTGCAGTTTGGACTGAGGTTACTTTCAAGAACAGCAAGTTGAAGCTGCACCAATCAGTATACTCGTAAGAACAATGGGTCACATGACCATGCATCTTGAGAAATAGGGTCACTAGGAGTCACAAATCCTCAGAGATTTATCACCTGACTTCAGTTTGCCTCAGAGGTTTTGCGTCCTCTCAGGCCTGCACCTTTACTGTTCTGATTCAGTCTCACAGCTCTCATTAGTGTTGCTTTCAGACACAACAGGAAGTTGATGTTAGCGTATTAACCCCAGATTAACCAGCTGAATACGACCTGAAGCCTGTACTATGAAGCAGGATCTGGAGTTAGTGAGGTAACGTCAGGGTTAACTCAAGCTGGTTGTGTTTTTACCGGGATAAATCACCATGGTAACTGATGCTGAACAGCTGACCTGATCACTGTCAACACCCCGACCTCTGACCAATCAGATCACTGAAGACAAAAGTATCCATGGGCCAAAGTCCAGAGTCTCAGGTAAAAAGAGGAACTTATGTGTTGTTACAGGTCAGTAGAATCATCTCATTGTTTCCACTGGTTTTAAACCAGCTTCTCACAAACACAGAAATGGTTTACACACTGAACACATGATTTTAACTGATGCAAAGTTTATTTTAGTCGCAGTGACAGTGTTGATATTTGACGCTGTGATTCATCACTGCAGCTCAGAATAACATGAGACACCTGTGTGATGAGAACGAGGATAAAACAGATGATATTCAATTAGTAAAATAATCCACACACTGTTAATCAGCTCCTGTTATTATAAATGTCACACGTTAGTCAGACAGACGTCGTCAGTCATTAACTACTTTTCCACTCTTTACTTCAGCAGCAGAAACAGTCTGGTGTTACTTTAAAGTCTTTATGTGACACATTCAGAGGAGTTTCATCATCATCACACTAAACAGCAAGTAACACTCTGTACTAATGTCACATACATATTTCTATAAAACAAGGCAGTTGTCAAATAGGAAATGTTTGTATATATTGTATTGCTCACTTGTAATGCCTTACATGTCCTACTGTGCTAAGATTTGGGGAATGCATCCAAAACAAATATAGATCCTTTAATTAACCTTCAGAAAAGAGTCCTCAGAATATTATATAAAGCAGGTTATTGTGAATCTACTTATCAATCGTTCCTACACTTTAAAATTTCCAGATACTGTGTATTTAAAAGGATAGTGCACCCAAAAATGAAAATTCAGCCATTATCTACTCACCCATATGCCGAGGGAGGCTCAGGTGAAGTTTTAGAGTCCTCACATCACTTGCAGGAGAGGAGGTAGCAACACAACTCCACCTAATGGAGGCTGAAAACGTCCAAAAACACATAACTGAAACCACAAAATATCTCCATACTGCTCGTCCGTAGTGATCCAAGTGTCCTGAAGCCCCGACATAAAAAGTTGTTTGGAGAAACGTCATTTGAACTCTGTTTTTAGCCTCATTGTAGCCTGTAGCTCTGACTGCCTCTCTGTGCGCCGTGTTCATGTGTGTACTTGCGCAAGACCGTGAGACGGCCATATGAGCAGTATGGAGATATTTTGTGGTTTCAATTATGTGTTTTTGGACGTTTGAATCTGGGGCGCCGTCAGCCTCCATTAGGTGGAGTTGTGTTGCTACCTCCTCTCCCCTTGGATCTCTGCAAGTGATGTGAGGACTCTAAAACTTCACCTGAGCCTCCCTCGACATATGGGTGAGTAGATAATGGGTGCATTTTCATTTTTAGGTGCACTATTCCTTTAAGAATATTGGAAATACTTTTTCGAGGAATTTGAGAGGTTTGTTTATTTATGAAACCTGTTCAGTGTAAAATACAGATGTGTTTCAGTTTTGGGAGTCAAACTACAGAACGGACTCAGTACTGAGTTAAAAAAAAAAGCCTTCAAATGTAAAACTATTGTGGATCATAACTTAGAGTATAATGTATTTAATTATTAATTTATTTATGTCCTCTCTTTGGTACAGGCTAGTTTATATTCTGGGTTTTCCTTTGGTTAATATAGGAGAGACAGAAATAAGCCTGGTGCTTCAGTCTGTTCCTTTCTCCATTATGAACTGTGAGAAATTTTGCGTGAAATAATCTGTTTCTCCAGATGTATGTAACCGAAATAAGACGTCTCTTTGGCTGACACCTCCAACACTCGGCAAATCATACCGAAATAATCTAGACTGATGAACAGCTCTACAGGTCAGAGGGAACATGTATTTTTTATTTTAGGCTGAACTGGCCCTTTAATGGAGAGTGAATACTGGACGTTGCTCTGTGACTGCTGGATGATGAACTATGTGCCTACATTTTTGCCGTGACAACTTATATGACATCAGTGTGGTCAGACACATGTTACTGCAGCATTAAGCACCCGTATGGTGTCACCATGAAGACAAAAACACAAGCAGACTGGCAGTTTTAAAATGTTTATTAAAAAATAAAATAGAAAAAAATATATTTACATAAAAATGTCAAAAAAATAAAACAAAACAAAACAAAAAAAAAACAACCAAAAGCTGGGCAGTGGTTTCCTCCGGCCACTGGTGGCTCAGTGTCCATCTGGAGGGGCCACTGCTCACATGAATCAGCCAGGACAAAGAGCGGCTGCCACTCTTCTCTAAACAGCAGCCGCCAGTTTTAAAATCCCTCATTGTGTTGCAATGGAGGGTCATATTACATTGCATCTACATGTACATGTGTACGCCAAAGTCTCCGCGGCCCCGGCCCGCTCTCTGCTGCTGCTTCCTTTTCCTGCTGCTTACACCACACTGGAGAAGTGAAGATGGAGCAGGACAGAAAGAGTGCACGCCGAGAGCGAGCTGCGAGGGGCCGCTGAGATGCACAGAGATTTTAATCCATACAGACTTCCTATGATACTGCATGTCAAGTCTTTGCTGTGGAGATGCCGGCAACTCGAACCCAGTCAACAACCTTTCATTGGCAATTTCATCTTCAGCCTTTAATCAATGCTGGTTCTAATCTTAAAAGCATGGCTGACAGAGATGTAGCGTCAAACTACATCCACCTTGCTATCCAATTTATTTTGGGCTGGGACTGCATGGAACTTTGCATTTCATGCACCAACATGATCACCTTCCTGCAGATGGAAATAACCATCCACAGGGCGTAACATCGTGAGTGTACGACAGTGAGGCATCCATAATGGTTTTTATTGTTGGCCAAATTATTAAACATGAAAGGAATTTCTCTGGAGGTGATGATTAGCTCATAATCTGCTCCGCCTTTGAGCCACCGGTCAAAACAGAAACCCTTCATCTCAGACTGAGTTGATGCCAGGTGTGGTTCTGACTGAGGGATCAGAGTTGCCATGATTTAAAACTAGAAAACAATAGTGTAACAGCACTGAACAGAGTCTCAGTAAAAAGTAAAGAATTGTTGGTGGACACTTTGACCCCTCCTGAGTTGCACCTGCAGAGTGCAAGTCGCTCTCTGGGTGCACCTGCTCACGAACCGTCTGATTTAAAAACCTGTTGAGGCGAGTCATGAGTCTCGATACTTTCTCACACACGTTTCACTATGTCACACACTACACAGACCCAACCACTGACATTAACATCCCCCATTCCTCACATCTGACTGATATATGTAGAAAACTAGACTTTGAAACATTTCAGGACCTCCGTACAAATACAAGGGGCCGGGGGTGGGGGGAGGGGGGGGGGGGGGGGCTGGGGTTTGTAGTCAGTCAGTAACTCCAGTCCAACAAGCAGTGTTTGTCGTTTGGAGAAAAAAAGAGGAAAGAGGAGAGAGCTGACGTGATAATTAGAATAACCCACTTGCATAGTAATAACACCAGCGTGTGTAGTGTTCTGGGCGAGTCACAGCCTTCGACAGTCCTGTCTGTGAGTGTGTGTATTTGTGACACGGTGTGCTCGCGGAAAACGACGTACACACACTCCAAGTAAACACAAAGAAAGGCATTGCAAACAATTAGCGGAAGTACCTGGCAATCAAATATACACAAGATTCCTGAATGGAATCAAAATATAATTCCCTTTCATGAGGGTCCTTGGTTCAGGAAGACCGCCCCTCCCTCCTCCTCCTCCTTTGTCCAGGACCACAAAGGAGAAAACCTTATCGCTGAGCGTTTTAGTGTTGGTCTGCACTGATTTACAGCTGCGGGCCGGAGTTGACCTCAGCCCTGGGATCAGATTTCCACGACCGTGTCCCTTGACTAGAGAAACTAGGATTTCTCTGAACCTCGAGTCAGAGGCTTTCTGCCCTCTCACCCTAATCTGGGTCTTCGAATTCAAGTCAGATAAGCTTTTGCCTTCTCGGCCCAACCCTCCTACAACATGTAATAAAAAGAGACAAGCACAAAATGAAAACACGAGCATATATGTTCAACAGAAGAGGCTCTTTCAGGTCAAATTCTGCTCCGTGTGGAGGCTTCGCTTTTAAAATCACCTCCAGAGGAGAGAAAGATGGCCGAGACAAAACCAGCAGGCCACTGCCAGCCTTCCCCTGACTGACAAAATATGGCAACAGCACAGTCCCATGAGGGAGACACACACATACAGAGATATACAAATACACACAGTCTAGAGGTGGCACCGCTAAAGCTCTATCTGCTCAGGAGGCCAAAACACAATCCCGTCCTTTCCTCTCGTTTCTCAGGATATCCCAGGGTGCAATTTCCATCCCTCCACTTCCCTCCAGGATGCCTTCGACTAACTGGGCTGAAGAACAAGACTTCCATGAAGGAATTTCATGTTAACCTCGCCCATTTTCACAAGACAGATGAAGCAAAATGGAAGGAATATCAAGATAAGAGCTGCGTATCCCTTTCTGTTCCCTCTGCTCCTTATCAAACTGAACAACACAATTAAAGAGGGGAGAAGAAGAGAAGGAGGGGGAGGGCAGCTCAGCCTGATGACAGACAGGTGCACACACTCCCGATCACACACAGAAACAACAACTGAGGAACACACACACTCCAGAGATGCTGCCTGGGGAACGGTTTCGTAAACAAAATTTAAAACTCTACAAAAATAAAACAACTGTATAAAAATGCCTTTACATATACACACACAAAATTAAATAAGCATTTACTTTAGTTCCAAAAAAGAAAAAAAAAACCGTTATTGCACAAAATGAAAATGTTTTTGTTCTTAAGTGTATTAAAAAAAAGTAACACTGAGCCACGGGCAGCTTGGCTGCGAGGGTCAAGACGAGGTCAAGTGAACTTGGCGATGGCGTCACCACCGAGTCCGACAAAATAAACAACGAGACCTGAAACTAAAAATGAGGAAAAAAAATACTGAAAGTAAAATAATACCGAAAGTACAAAACAGTGAACAAAAGTCATGCAGAAATGGAAAGGTAGAGATAGCAGAAGGAAGATGCAGAGCTGAGGGCTGTTGTTCCAGAGTGAATACTGCTGGTCTCTGGTCCTCCGTCCGTCCGTCTGTCCATCCATCCGTCCGTCCGTCCTCCTTCAGGACCAACCACAAGCCGGGGGTTCTGCAGCCGGAGAGGAGAGGGAGCAAAAGTGGGGGAAGAGGAGTGGTTTCTATCTGCTGAGGCTGACTGGTAGGCTGTCCCTCTTTCTGCGTCGCCAAGTGTTGCGGTGGTACTGTGTATGCGTGTGAGTGTGTGTGTGTCCGCGGTTAGCCATAACAGGGTTGTTGACCAGCGGCGTGGTGTGGAAGCCCTTCCCGCTGAACTTGGCTCCGTTCTGAAGAGGAGTGGAAACAACAGAGACACAGAGAGAGAAAATATATAAATAAACCTCTCTAAACATCTTTACTGATGTTGATACATGAAAAAGAAAATTAGGTGTGCTGCTTGTTTATTTCCTTATTAGGACACAACATTTAACTCTGTAGAGCGACTTCTTGACCCTCTGCATCTGTTTCAACAACAAAGCACCATGTCAACAAATAGAAAAAAGGAATGCAGGGTCGTCCAGTAAAATAGTTGAACGTGATATGCATCACTCAGGAAAGCACTGGAACAGTTTAACATTTTGGGAAATATGCTTATTCACTTTCTTGCTGAGGGTTTCACAAGAAGATTGATACCACTCTCATGCCTGTACACTAAATTAGGGCTGCCTCCTGATAGTGGACCAAATGTTAGTCGACCAGAGAGGTCATTAGTCGGCAAGATTTCATTGGTCGCTTAATCGCAGAAAAAAAATGAATAAATAAAACAAACGTAAAACTCTATTAGTCAAAATAAATCCAAACCTATATGACTGGACCATGTGTGACTTTACTTTGAAAGGACAGACACAGGAAGTGTCCACGCTCAGCAGTCAGACAGGAGTCAGGTTAATCTCCAGGGCTGGTACCTGCGGTTATTCCACAGGCTAGTTAATAACATGTCGGGCAGGAAATCCAAAGTGTGGGATCATTTTGAGAAGGTGAAGGACGAACCCAAGGTGATATGTAAACTCATCTTCATTGGTCGACTACAAACATGACGTATCATCTGAAACATGGAAGTAGCTACATGCCCATTAGCCCACAGCGTCATTAACAGGCGGCTCGCTCAGTGTGTGACGTGCACTTGGAGATAAAATACAGGATGATATACAAAAGTGACTATTTAAAACATTAATGCGCACAGAGAGCTCTGATGTTACGTGATGTAACGTTAACGTAGTCGGAGGCTCGTTAGCTTTTAGGACACGGTGTCACTGTGTTTCATTCGGGAGTAGCTTCTGATTCAAGTGCGTAAAATTCGGTATGGCGGTCTGGTCTGGCTCTTTCACACCGGCCCAACACTGTTAGAAACCATCACAACAAAGACAGAGAAGCTCATTTGTGGGAGCAGATCCACCCTTAGCGAGTCATTAAAAAAAGCGCCAGGAACACTCTATGAAGCCATGGGATGAGGAGCACCATGCTACCACTTTTCTGCCTAAGAAAGATGCATGTGAACAGGCAGGACAGTGAATAAGCATATTTCCCCCCAAAAACTATCCCTTTAAATGCCAGGAGGCAGCAGGAACTAAAAACTGGAAATCATGTCCCAGTTTTTGTCGTGTTCCAAAGCAACAGGTGTGCACCAGATGTTTGAACACCAGGCCGCAGAGCAGCAGTGATAGTGTTACTGTTTACTGATCAGTTATGGACTACAGATGGCAGTTTCATTTTCTGAGAGTGCGACAGAGAGAAACAATCAGACACTTGACAGAGAATGGACACTGTGGCAGAGAGAAAGAGGAAATATGAGATGGAGAGAGTGTGAACTCAAGAGTGAGTGTGTGTGTGTGTGTGTGTGTGTGTGTGTGTGTGAGAGACAAGTTTGCCTCGACAGTGTGTTTGAGTGTGTTTGTGGCATCCAGCGCCTACCTTGTGTGTGTGGCTGGAGTGGGGGCTGGGCGGAGGCTGGGGGCTGGAGGGGGCAGGGGCATGAGCATGGGCTGGGGGGGGCATGTGGAAGAAGGGGGGGAGCCCGGTGTCTATACACACCTGTCTGCCAGGTATGGAGTGCATTGGTAGACCCCCGGGCAGTGCGACACGAGCCTGGAGGAAAAGAAACAGGAAGTTATTCTTGAGTTTATCAGATGCTGGGTCTGACATTTTAAATACAGTTCTCTGAACACCACCATAACCCGACCCACACTTTCACCACTTGTTCCCACTTTCCACACATGCACTAAACTAATATAATCCCCAGTGTCTGCAGCCACAGCTGAGCGCCTACCTGTGAGCCTGGATGCAAGAGGAGATGGTGTCCTCCCATGCCGGGCTTGCCGGTGCCCATGTTGAGGCCTGGTGGCAGAGCTAGGCCCAGATGTGTGAAAGACGGGTACGGTGGCAGGGCTGGAGGAGGGACGGGACACGGCAGCGCTGAATCAGAGTCCTGGCAGATGAGACAGAAGAGAAATAGTGAGTATAAATGAAGCTACTGTATGTTTCCATTTAAATACTACAATAAAATTAGATGCACATTGAGCGTGTTTCCATCAGGTGGGTCAGAGAGAATAAAACAGGTGTTTGCTACATCAGGTGAGTGGCAGTGTTGCCTCAACTCTGACCCACAAAGGCAACTTGAATTGACCCTTCACTAAGTCCTGCCCTCGAACGCAGACTGGCCAGTCATAACGTAGCATCGGGCCGGCTCAGACCAGCATCCGACAACAACACAGCTGTGCTCCATTGACTCTACTGCAGTCGTTTCAGATTTCCTTCATTTTCAGGCTGGTGTTGTGGATGTGGAGCTAAATGTTGTGCCTGGGGCACGTCGTGTGTTAATGATACTCGTTACCTGGAGAGGTTGGAAACAGATATACGTTTCTTCCCTGTTCCAAAACCAAAATCAAACCCTGAAAAGTGTAGGGTTAGCTAGCTAGCTACTGAAGATATAGCCTACTGAATGTATACACATGCTGCTTTTGCTTTGTAATGATTATAACAGTGAAACAAAGAGCGACCCTGCTGTACAGGAACCAGTGAAGGGAAGCAGGGAGACTTTCCCTTTCTATTCATTGTCTTGTGTGGCAATCAGCAGTGATGTGGTGGTTCACTTTTACACTGTGATCTGTAGCCTATAGTTCGGCTTTAGCTTCAAACTATCTTTGTCTTTTTAACCTGTTGTTGCTGCTGAGTCAGTTTGACATCCTGGATATATCCTTCAAACACAGACTGTAGACCCCTCTGTCTGCTGCTCTGTCTGCTGCTCTCTGGAGTCACTCCTTCATTTGTCCAAAATATGATCATATTTCTTCAGGGAGTGCAGTTAGTTACAGTGTGGGCTTTCCATAATAAAGTTCCCATGACTATGGAAATAGTCGTTTCCACAGCAGAATCTGTGGTTTTCCTCGATTGTGTTCCAATATTTTATCCTACAATGTAAGTTCTTTGCGGTTACTGTCCCCTGAAGGGCAAATGGCCAAACTGAACTATAAAGTATCCTTTCTTCCAGATGTTAACTGTACTATGGTAGATAGTCCATGTACATGGAGCAGTAGAGCTACAAGAGGGTTTGCTCTGTCCATTGGTTTGTTTGTTTGCAAAAAACAATGTCCCATTCCTGCTAAGTATCAAGCTCTACTTACAAAGTAATTAAAAATAAAAAATAAAAAATGAAGCGTGCACTTGCGCTCTGAGTGACAACTGAACGCCTAAGGATGGCCACGTCAAATGCTCCATCTCAAAAAAATACAGGTATGGACACAAGTTCAATCACACTGTGGCAATTATTTTTCTTGCCCTACTCTCCTGGTTTTATTCAAACATCAAACTGTATTAGCTAGCTGGCATACACGGGGGGAGAGACAGGACGTAGGGGAAAAAATAAAGAAAAACAACACCTTAAAATAATTCCATGACTTTTCCAGGCCTAGAAAATGAGATTGTGGAATTCCGTGACTTTCGAGGTTTTCCATGCATGTGATAACTCTGCTATAATCAGAGGTTTAGTGGGGGAGGTAAAGGAGTCAAGTCTCTTCCCAGAGGAGACCCAAGGTGTGATGAAGGTCCTCCTGTGATGCCATCAACTCACTAAACTGAGGACACTAAGAGCAACACTGTGACCGCAGTAGATGTGGCGTATGCTCTGAAGATGCTCTGTACAGCTTCAGATCTGTCCTTCATTAAAATCCTTAAAATCTGGTTTGCATATTATACATTTATATTTAAGTTGCAAATAATAAATGTATTCATTCATTTGGCGTACTTCCTACCAGACATCTTGGTTGTTGATATTTTCATTTGTCAGACAACTACACGTGATACCACCAAAAAGCACAAGATGTCCGCAAACATGAACCCTGCCTGAAGCTCAAGATCAGCAAAACCACTGAGCTTTTGGTGGACAACCACAGAACAGGACAGAGCAGAGGTGTAGCAGTGACAGCAGGCAATACTTGACATATGGATGTTGCAAAGAAGCTACATATTCTAAAATACGGATGCTTCATACACAGCTGCACAGGATCTATACAATCATGATGGATACCCAAGACCATGTCTCTCCTTCTGCTCCGGTGTTGAATAATGTTCAAAAACATTATGATTTCACAGACAAGCTGACCTTTGCCCTCCTGGATATATAATGTCATCACTTAATCATTTGATCCTGTTAGACATTTGTGTGAAATTGAAATCATAATTAAAATCTTGACCTTTGACCACCACATTCTAATCAGTGTGAACGTTTGTGCAAAACTGTGAAGAAATTCCCTCCAGACATCGCTGATATATCGTGTTCACGAGAATGGCATGGACGGACAAACGGACAGTCGTCACATTACGTAACATAAGTCAGTCAGTCACCACCGACGTCAGTGCAGAGGCATAAAAACCACACCAAGTGCTTTTACAGTGTGTGTCTGCTTCTCCTGCATGTGTGTGTTTTCTTACGTTGTCTGATCCAGACAGCGAGGAGACAGAGGAGGCTGAGGAGTGCTGCTGAGGGCTGGAGATTGACATGGGGGAGTCTGCACTGTGGGGAGACACTGAGTCCCTCTGCTGCTCCTCCAACCCGACACCACCACCGAGCACACAGGGCTCCTGCTCTGACAACGGCTCCTTGGGAGGTGAAACTACAAAAAAAACAAATGAATGGTTTAGTAATCCACAACGTCTATTCGATTTACTTACTGAGTTTAATATTTATAGATAAAAAGTTAACTTTTCCATCATCTTAAATTTCTTCTTTCAATAAAATTCTCTGACTCAGATTTCTGGAGCTGCTCAGTTTGGCGTGATTCATCTAAAGCAAAGTATCAGTTGGCTTCAAGACTTTAGAATTGTACATTACAGTCTGAGGAGTCGTACCTCTGTTGTCTGTCCGTGTCAGATCCCTGCCCCCCCACTTCTTAATGATCCATTCCCTGTAGTCGATCACTTCCTGGGTCAACCTGATTATCCTGCCCAAGGTGCTGCAGGGAGGAGACAGAGGAGGGTTAAAGGAGCCCCACTACTATCCCCGGGTATCTTCAGTCCTGTCGAATGGATCGATTACTAACCTTTCAGAGTCTTTGTTGGGATACGACCGAGCCAGCGGGGACACGGCGTGACTCAGGACAGTGTAGGCGTAGTCAAACACCTGCTTGACGTGCATGGCACCATAGGAACCCCTCCCCACGTCGTTACCTACATGGAGCAGAGACAAACACAACAACACTGTGGTGAATATCACAGAGTAAACAGAATCAGCTGGTCCAGTGAACTGTGATATCCAACCCTGCTCATTTACAGACACTTAACAGATATACTGCGCAGGACAGTTTATATACAGAGGTGACTCCTCTCAATCTCTTCAGACCCTCTCTCAGTGTGTGGCAGTGTATGTTTCTGCAGAGACTCTGCCCTCTGCCTGTAGGTTCTTATTTTCCTCCCATTTATTGTGTTTGGGATGTTTATGTCCCCCCACAGCTCCCAGGTGAGGTTGGGACTTCATAAAAAGGTAGCGACCAGGTGCCAGACCGTCGGCAGCAGGCGTCCAAGAGACACAGCGCCAAAACACTAAGACAACGAGGCAGAACGCCAAACGAGAGAGAATCTGGGGTTGGCTTTTACTTTCAGTTTCACTTTCTCTGGCGAGCGTGTTTACAAACTCTGACTGACAATCTCCATATGTACCTTCAAAGTTTGTTCAATACACAGAATCTTTATGTCTATGTGAGGTCCAGTTTTTATAGGACTTAAATCTAACAAACCAAATACTTTACAGAAACAGTGTGTGGGATTTAGTAGCATCTTGCGACGAGGACTATGGACTGCAACCAGCTGAAATGTCTCCCATTCACTCAGTGTTTACTGGTCAGGAGGTTTTGAGCCAAATTATCCACAGAGGGCTCCTCCTCCCCAAAACAAATGGACCTACTGATTTAAACTAAAAAAAAATATGTTTTTCTGACACTGTTCTGCTCGTTTCAGAGGGGCTGCTAACGATGGTAGTAGGGTTGGGTGATATGGCTTAAAAATAATATTGCAATATTTTTCGGCTATATTGTGATACACTATATATATATATATATATCGCAATATTTTGAAATCTCCTCTAAAGTAGGCCTGTCGCGATATGTGATAAGTCAATTAATTGCACGTTAAATTTAAAAGGACACGTAACTTTTCCGGCAGCGATTAATTCCCATATTCATGCGGGTTTGTTTTCCTCGTCTCTCTCCACCAAAGAGACTGGACAACAAGAGCGTTCACCGCCGTGCATCGTCTGGCAGCCAGGTGAGTTGGTTCATTATGAACGGAGGGAAAGCTCTTGTAATCGAGTGTCTTTGTCTCTGTGGGGGAGACAGGGCTATGGGCTACACACACACGCACAGTGCGATCTTCGTGAAGGGGAGACGAGGCGGAGAAATAGAGTTGAGCGTAAGAGAAAGACGGGGAACTTGTTCCTAAACCAAATGCCACAGCATTTATATATTTATATTTATGATTTATATATTGTTTTTTGTTGTTGTCTTTTTTCAAGTGCATTTTTTGATAAGAGACTGAGAGTCCATTTTATCATTTTTGGTTGTTTAATTTTTTTTTTTTTCCTATTACAGTGCACTTTTTATTAAAAGTGACTGAGAGTCTGTTTTTCTGTATGTGTTATTTCGGATATTTCAATTTTCTTTTTTTGCATTCCTAAATATTCTAGTTAAATAAATGTTTATTTCTCTTTAAAAGGGTGAACTTGCATCAATATGCCTTTATTATCATTATATAAGTTTAAAAATGGTCTAAAAACAGCAAAATTACAACAATAATAAAAACAGTCTTAAAAGCACAATATTATGCAATATTATCGCTTAACGCAATAATTTCTGACGCAATTAATCACCCGGCAAAATTTGTTATCGTGACAGGCCTACTCTAAAGTACTGTAGATTACTACAATATAAAATTATCAAATAAACTACAGTTACAATTAAGTTGAAGCATCTGGTCGTCAGTTTTTGTTAGCAGTTAGCAGAGAGTTAAACTGTTGCTGCTGCGTCTTAACACGTGAGAATTTAATCGTGAGCTGGAAACAATCTAACAGCTCTCTGGCTTATATATTATTAGTATTTACAAGTCTCAGTAGTGCTCCGTGGTCACAAAATATGACTAAATAGTTGCAGTCTGGAGCCCTGCAGATGATAAACACACCTCGACTGGTCACACACTATCGCTCTAGAGAAAGTGATCAGGGTGGGCAGAAGAGTGTGTGTGATGTGTCCTGTTTTTGAGTCTTTCCTCTTGTGTGTATCTGTGAGAGGGAGAAAACTGAAATGCTGAAGCGTGCCTCATGTCGGTGGATAAAAAAAAATACTATGTCTGCGATATAGTCTTTTTATACAACCCCTGTGGAAGAAGCTTGATACATTGAGTATATTCGATATATACATCACCCACCCTTATACCGTGGGCGACACAAAGACATGAATGTCTACAGCCGGAGTTTGGTTTGTCTCCTCTGGGCTACTGTGGAAACATGGCGGAGCAAGATGGCGATCTCCATAAACAAGGACTTGCTCCCTACGTATATATTAACGGCTCATTCTGAGGTAACAAAAACACAATGATTCTTACTGTCAGGTGATTTTACACCAAAGAAAACACACTTATATTCCAATTCTAACAATATATCCTCCTACATCCTGCGCACTGGACCTTTAACACTGGTTATCGTCCATCTGACTTTGCAAAATAACAATATGTCCCCCCTCTGGAAAATATTCTGTCCCATCAATACTTCTGCTTGTTATGAGAAAAGTGATTTGAACCAGTCTGTTCCAGTACAGCTCCTAAAAACATCATTTAAAGCCTCATTTCACGTTAACCAGTTCACTAACAACCTCGTCATGACTGCATCTCTGTTTGAAATGTTTTATCCACTGTAATAACCATAAACTTGTGACACACACACCTGGAAGCAGCGGGTCCTCTATGCAGAGCATGGATGGTCTGTATCCGTTTGTCATGGCCTTCATGATCTCCTCTTTGGCTATGTACGCGCCTCCATTTTTGATGCGAATCCCTGTTTTCAAGTAGTTGAAATGGCGGCCGTACAACTCAAAGAACTCGATCAGCAACACGCCCAAGTTCTCGTTGGGGTTTCTGGCATCGATGCGAGGATGGAGCTGAAGGGCAAGCACAGGAAGACGGGACGAGTTTATATTTAAAACCAGTTTTACTGTGCGTTACTGATGTCTGTGTGCAACACTGGATATATGGGAAGCAGTTTATTACCACTTATTCTACTATAAACTGTGTTATTGCTGCAGTATTCATATCACTGATTATGGTCAATAAACAACAATCCTGTACTTCTACTGTCATAAGCACAGCTGTACTACCTCTTAAACTGCCCCCACTGTGCGACTGCCACCACATCCTGCACTACAGCTACTATCTGCTCATAATAAAGCGTGTTTTTTCTTTAGGTCTGTGTGTGTGCATCTTCCTGTACCTGTAGGAAGCTGATGACCATGAGGATGAGGCTGTACGAGCTGATCCCCCCAGTGAAGACTTCGTTCAGATCTCTCTGCAGCAGAAACTGCTTCAGCACAAAGATCAGGTAAGGCAGCACTGGATACATCTGAGAGAGGAAGAGGAGACACGTGTGAGAGTGAGAAGAGTTGATTCAGTCAAACTGTGGATTAGATACCAGGAGGAGGGTGAAGGGGAGAATCCTATAATCGAAAAAGTTTAATTATATAACTCAGGTTCTGTTTGTACGAGTCGCTGAGGAGGAAGTGGGGATTTCTGGTGAGATGTATAGAATTAAATGAGCAGGAGAAAGGAATAGACGACATTAAAAGTGAAGAGAAATTGACTTAAATGATTGCAAATAATTATAAACAGCACTCACCAGCAGGAGTGAGTCTTTAGCTTAATACCAATTTAATTTGCTTGATTTTGGACTCAGTGGTTTGGTGCAATAACCGTTTCCTTTTGAACTTGAGTCAATTAAATTATTTAAATTGTGATTTGATTTAGCAATTATCAGGCAACCATCAAATAAATATCCGTATTATCCATGCAAGTTGGTCAGTTTCCAGTTTTGCTGGTCTGGTCCAGAGTACGAGCTTGAACCAGTTTGATTTTATGCACCAGCAGAACCGCCATTTGCCATTGTAACATGTTCCTACAAATTAATAAGTGCCCAACGTCAGCAGCCTGTGCTGACAGCGTCACAGTGCTAAATCCAATTAATATAGCATTAGTAATACGCAACAATGTGATTAACATAATAGCATGTTTATAAATGGACTAATGGAGCCACAGATGTCTGACAGGATGTGTGCAACTTACTGCCAAGCCCAGGCCGGTGTACTTTTTGGGGTGACGAGGGGAGACATGACAGAGTTAGTTTCTCAAGAAAACTTAAACTGCGCCAAAATGACAACAGTTTGGATTTAGAGCTGATGTCAGAGGCTGCAAGTGCCTTTTGAGCTGAACTTTTCTTGGACATCCTGTTTCTATTTCTCTCAGATGAGGAACGGCTGATTCATGAAGCTGAAATGAGGAATTATCTATATGACAGCTCCTTATCTCACCACAGAAACCTAAATTCAAGACAGCAGGATGGAAAGAGACCGACAGGGAGCTGAAAGTTTCTGGTGAGCTAAATAACCATTGCTAATAACGAGCTAGGCTACTTGCTGTTGTGCTTCATTTCCAGTAAGCATTGCAATATAATACATGTTTTCTGTTTTAACTAGAATAACCGCCCCACGGTGGTATGACTCCATGCACCAGTCAAGTTTCTCTTACAGTTTCAAGATGAACAAGATTAGTGTCAGCAATTAAATATCTGACGAAATATTCCCCTTCTGTTCCTGAGATATGATGCTGAATAATGGCCAGAAATGTGTTCTTGAAGAACATTATGATGTCACAGTGAAGCTGACCTTTGACCTTTTGGATTTAAAATGTCTTCACTTGTTTATTTATCCTATTAGACATCCGTGTGGACTTTTGTTAATAAGTATATAAGTATAATAAGTATTTACCTTCTTTTTTTTTTAAATATATTTTTTTGGGCATTTTCAGCCTTTAATTGATAGGACAGACAAGTGTGAGGGGGGAGAGAGATAGGGAGTGACATGCAGCAAAGGGCCACAGGCTGGAGTCGAACCCGGGCCAGTGGGGCAACAGCCTTGTACATGGGGTGCCTGCTCTACCACTAAGGCACAGACGCCCCAAGTATTTACATTCTTGAGTTACGGCTAAAAAAACATATTTTGTAGGGTCACACTGACCTTTGACCACAAAATTCTAATCGCATTATTCTTCAGTTGTGGACGTTTGTGTCAAATTTAAAGAAATTCCTTCGAGAGGTTCTTAAAATATCCTGTTGATGAGAATGAGACAGATGTGAGTTCACAGTGACTTCTGACATTTGACCACCGAAATCCAATCAGTTCATCAACAATTACAAGTTTGTGCCAATTTAAAAAAATGCCCTTGAGGTATTGTTGAGATATCATGTTCGCAAGAATGCGACAGATGAGGTCACCTAGACCTTTACATATGACCTATGACCCCCAAAATATAATCAGTTCATCTTTGAGTCCAGGTGGACGTTTGTGCCAAATCTGAAGACACTCCCTTGAGGCATTCTATATAGATATTGTGTTCACAAGGATGGGAGAACGTAGACAGCCCGAAAACATTTAATATCAGACTGGTTGGAGAATGTTCACAGCGGCCCAACCCTTCGTGCAGGTAAATGTCACAGTTGATTTTGTGACAGTTTCTGGCCAAACGAGTTAGTAGAAGACGTGCCAGCACTACCTGCAGCCTCAAGAGTGCAAGTGCCATGATGCCTGCAGTAGTTTGATTTATTAGTCATGTTTCCTCAGTGACTGTGACTAATACGTGCTGTTTCCATATAACTTGATGAAGCCGTCTGATGTTCTTTTAGGAAGCTATAACGCTGCCAAACTGGTGAAAACCCCTGCTGAAGCCACATTACTGCTCAGACCGCAGTGATTCATCCTATTTTTTCTGTAAGTCAAGGCAGTGGGCTAATCATAATTTGTTATCGATGCTAAGTATGAATTCTACCCTTCAACTTGCCACATAAATATTCTGTCTGGCTTTCAACTGGGTCAAACTTTATAAAAAAAAAAGGTATTCACTGAGGCTTCCTGGAGCCTGTGACTTGATAATGTGCTGAAGGCCCCGAGGGCCTGAGAACGGGGGTTACAAATATGTTCATTTTCCAATTGAAAGGGAAGCACAACCTCCTGGCAGTACGTGCGTGCTGATCGGTGCCAGTGGAGCAGCAGGGCTTGGTTGACTCTTCAAATATGCTTTTAAGAAGCGAGAACAAGACTGGGAGGTACGCTGCTCCAACTGGCTGCATGAGAGTCTGACATGTGAGGATTAACTTTAAGGTTGACCTCTGAAATGACAAGACTGCACTGGAGTCTGTCACACCCACGCATTAACAACATTAACCATCACTGGATTGATGCTGAGTGGGCTTGTCAACGGCTGGCGGTCAAGCTGTGACATGTATATTCAGAGAAGCACGAAACAAAAATCAGACACAACAACAAAGGGGAAAAAAGCCAAAAGCTGACAGCTCGCTGGAACATCAGCCCCTGGAATTCTTCCCTGCATTAACTATTACATCTGTTACCAAAGCAGGCAGAGATCCACCTACAGCAGGTATTTTGTCAGAGCCACGGGGTGGATTTCACCTCCACTGAGTAGATTTGGCAACAAGGTTTCTCAGCTATACACAGACTCAGTTTGAGTTAAGTGGAGATTATTCTAAGCACAGTTGCTGGAGTGCGTTCCAGCTTCACTTTGGAAATGAGATGAGCCAATACGAGATTGGAGTGAAGTGTAATGCTTTAAACTGCTGGCTCGCCTGATTCGCAGAGGGAATTTCCAATGTTCTGTATTTAGACACCACTGTAAAATGGTAATTATGTGACTCCTCTGGTGGTTTTTATTTAAATACGTCTGCATGACCTTCTCCTGCTCTCCTCTTCCATATCCATGTGCTGCTTGTGATGTACGTTGTGGCTGCATTTCATTTAGTCCGTGAAGACTTCAGTTCACGATCCCTGTCTGGTTTTAAAATGCCATAGTGAAAGTTGCAAATGGATTTCTGTGCGTCATGTGATGCCTTCTGGTTTGACTCAGTGATTAAATAAAATAACAAGTGTGCCTGTGAGCTGTACATCCTGACGGCAGTATCACCAAGGCCATATCTCACCTTAACATAATCTTTAATGAAGCTTGCCGCCTTGACGCCAGTCTCCACGTTGAAACTGATGTCCACCTTCACCTCCGTCTCCTGGTCTGTCAGCTTGATGATTGGCACCTGCAGGGAGAACGTGTGATGTGTATTAGCAAACATTACAGTCAAGTCATCGGCTGAGGACACATTCACTGTGTGAGGGGAGAAAGCCATCTGTCCCAACTGACAGCCTTTGACAGAATAACTCATCCAAAAATGAGATTCAGTCATTAACTACTTATTATCATGTCAGTCAAGATGGAGGTGAAGCCTGCAGTGGTTAGCCTGGTCGTGTGCACACCCCACAGGATGACAGTGCATGCTACAGAGATACATACTACTGTGGGATCGTAGTTATAAACACTTCCACCCCAATGGGTGTCTACATTACACGGGACATGATGTTTATTTTCAGCTGCAAAACAATAATTTAACTTCAAAACAATAGAGAAAGATTACAAAAAGGGTCGCCAGAAGTGAACAGCAGAGAGCTGACCTGAATGCCTCGGAAATCAATGTTGAAATCAGCATTTGCATGTTTCGTTTACATATGTTAGATGAATCCCAACTAGCTCGTGAATTAGGAAACAGCAATCCAATATAATTTATTATACATCACCTTTAATTATTATTATTTCTTCTCAGACAACAACATCTAAACAACATTTGAGTGATAGTTTTGGGACAGTCCAGCATTCACAGGCTAACACATATGCTAGCAAGATGTCAAAAAAGTAAAATGTCTGGAATTGTTTCAAAAATTAGCAAAGATGACCCCCAAAAATTGGAGTGCCAGATATGTCAAAACAAACAGGCCTATCACAGATGTACTGAGAGCCTGGCACATCACCTGAAAACTGTAACAGCTTAGCTGATGTGCAAAGTATTTGTTTTTCTAGCTAATATGGCCGATGGTACTGAGACCTGCGTGCTAACAAAGTGACTAAATGTCACATTATTTTAGGTGCAATAAAGTCTGACAGACGTCCCATCTCTCTTCCCCTCCCATCCCCACCCCCCCTCGAACTTAGATGTTGAGAGACTGGTACAGGGGACAGCGCCTCAGTGGAGTGACCTGAGGGTAGGGATGGGAATTAAGAACTGGTTGAGAACTGGTTTCAAATTGTACGATCCGTTGCAATCGAATGCCTCCAAGCTTATCAGTTCCTTTTATCAATGCTGGTGTGTCGTCTGACAGTTTGCATTGCAAAAAAAGACGCCAACCTCATGCGTGTACGCTGCTGCACACTCGCAACAAGGATTCATGATAGAGAGGAAGAAAGGGTCCAAAGCATGGCTGCATTTCACAAAGAAATATGACCGAAGTGCTGCCTGTTAATTAAATTTCTGTTTTCACAATCTGTTTGTGATGGTGGTGGGACGATCAGCGGCTGATGCCTTTTGACTTTTAGCACTGAGGGATTGTCTAAGGGTGCCACCCTCCTCCTGCTCTCTTTGCCCTGTTAGAACAAGCTAACATGGCAGCATCCGCCAACACCCGACACAGAAACAACTCGACTCTGTTGTTAAACACACTGATAACTGTTGGGTGAGGTTAGCTGTGTGATGCTAACAGTTAGCCCTGTCACTGTGTGTGTGAAACTCTGTCACAAGTGCAGCAATATTCTCATGATAAACAGATAAATTTAAATAGTCAAATTTGCAGTGAAGTTGCAGTGATTGGACATTAAGGTTCCTGGTTCGAACTCAGGTCAGCGTGGGTTTCCTCCAGGTGCTCCAGCTTCCTCCCACAGTCCAAAGACATGCAGGTTAATTAGTGACTCTAAAATGTCCGTAGGTGTGAATGTGAGTGTGAATGGTTGTCTGTCTCTATGTGTCAGCCCTGTGATAGTCTGGTGACCTGTCCAGGGTGAACCCTGCCTCTCACCCAGTGTCAGCTGGGATAGGCCCCAGCCCCTGCGACCCCCAACAGGATAAGTGGTTATGGAAAATGAATGAATGTTGCGATCGTACCAAGGCAACAGGGACTGTGTAATGTCTGCAAAATCATTTAAAGTTAGAGTGAAAACAGCAGCAATATGCTGAAACATCTCTTGGTGCATATGGATTTAAATTCCAGCAATGCCACGTATTTGACACGAGTGCCACTGCTTCCCAACCGAGCTGCACGTCTGTTACTGGGGGTAAATATCTTAAAACAACATTAGAGCCACACAGGCAGGCTGAGCAGAATTTCTCTTTGACTAAGAAAAGCCTGAATGAAAACGAATGCTGAACAAATATTCTGTCATTTTTTCCTGTTTCGATGATGACAGACTGTTGCTACAGCGAACTCTCAGTCAGGCCTCACTGTGCTCAGACTCAGGGAGAATCAAAGTTGTGTTGAGGCTGCAAACCTGTGTATGTCTACTTTATTCCACACAGAAAACTGATCAGGAACTAATACGAGAATGATTAAGAATTGAACCAATACGCAGAACCACTGATGGTATTGATTCTGCGTATTAATTCCCATCCCTACCTGAGGGTCAGTAGTTGACGATTAACTTTACTTTAAGGTGAACTAGAGCTGACATTGTATCCTCTGCTTCTGTAATATCATAGTGGGCATGAACTTTATCTTCACATGACCACACAGCTGCAGTGTGTGCCACCTATCACGCCAACAGATGGAAGACACTAATTGAGCGTCTCCTCTTCCCCTCACATTTCCACGGACATTAAAGCGTGAATGAGCCAAAGCTTTATACTTCTAACTGACCATTTGAAGTTCAGAGGAACTTTTCTAGGAATGTAATAAGTGCTGCCAAATTTCACTTTGGCTGCATTTGTTACAATCGGTTCCCTTTTTGTTGCGGCTGTAATATTCTATTTCTTACTGTGAAGAATAACACCTTTAGCAGGGCTGAAATTAACTGAAAAACTACTCTGCTGTGCCAGATCATTAATCACTGCATCAGTGTACATGAGATATTAAACGGTCATTTTATCAGATTCACTCGTGTGTGTGATGGACATCTGTTGCTGTATCCAGTGTGGTTGTATTAAGGGACTCAACATGAACACAGACGCACACCCTGGTTACTCACTGTAGCTTTGTCCAGCACTTTGATGGAAAAAGGTTCTGCAACGTTATGCTTGCGAAGGGCTTGTTCCAGCTCTTGCAGCGGGGGGCGCTCCCACTTCCCAAACACCACCAGGTCAATGTCACTGAGGGCAAGAAACAGTCAGAGTGTTAAAATACCGGCCAGCAGAATACATCAGGAATAAAACTATCAGCTGGAGTGTTTTAAAATCTTACCTAGTTGGAAGGTACAGCCCTGTGCTGAAGCTGCCAAATATCTGGACCTGGGAAAAAGCAATGACCAACATCAGTATTTAAAAACAAACACATTGTGAGAATGGGCTGTGTGCGTTTGACAGTACAGATCCTGTATCGTACATCAGCTCATTTGTCGTCATGATTTATAAATCCAACTCAAATATTTGCAAACTTTCAGAAACTCTGTATTTCTGCGTTCCCTTTCAGTGACAGTAAACACTGACAAGTTGAGTAAGCTGCCAAATTAAGGATACAATAGCTAGGGAGAAAAAATGCCGTTCGGGGGATGCAAGCAAAAGCTCTCAAAAGGAAGCAGAGTGTTCTTTCTTTCCGTCTGGTAAATACGACAAGGCAATAGCACACAGACAGGCCAGAATTTATAGGCTGAAATGAAAAGGGAGGCCGGTACAAATCAGGGTTTGATCCATTTACCTGACAATGTGGCTCACAGTGGACGAGGGGAAGACTGGCAGCCAACAAATCACCACTGCGCGTGTTTTACATGATTAAGTAATGAGAGGGGCATTACATCAACCCTACGTCGCTGCACTACTCAACCAGCAGCAGGAGCCTCCATCACTATTTCTGCACATACAAAGTGAGCGCACCTTAAAATATAATTGAGAAACACGATGACTAATTAACACTTTTCATCAAATTAATTTTTGTGGCTTTAACTCTGTAACCTGTTCATTCAATCCAATCGCTGGAACAAATGTTGGCATTGTGCGTTTTTGCAAACCACAGATACGTCACATGTAGGGGATATGTTTAAACTTTACGTTTCAACAATGTTGCTGATGTCTAGCATGGTCTGCAGCTTGGCAGTCACATCCACCATCCCCTCTGCCTCCAGATGACAAAGTCAGTTCATACACATGTAATCAGGGCTGCATCACTTTAGAAATGTTGATATGATATATATGAAAGGTACAAATGTAACGTATCCCTTGTTTGCAGAAATGTACGCCAACATTTTCCTCTAGCGACTGGGCTGATTCATTTCCTTTATGAAAACTCCAAGTAGCATCAGCATCAGGCGCCTGTTGGATAGCTTAACAAATACCTACACCATTGACAAAAAGTACTTCTTAAATAAGAACGTCACTATTAAAAAAGGTTTACAGTAGTATTTCACTCTTACAAAGATGGTCTCTTAATAAATCTGGGCTGTGTGTGTCGTAGAAAGACAAAAATACTTTTGAAATTGGTGCTACATGAGCAGAGAATGCACTATGCTGCACTGGACTAATAAACACTCCTGCTGGTGGGCAATGCAATGAGAGTTGTAACACCATGGCAGTCGGCTGGTAACAAACAATTAGGCCAGAAATAGGAATGGCAGTAACAGAATCTTTGTTTATATTTGATTAGCACTGTCTGGTTTCACTGTTTGCTCAGAGTTCAGTCTGAGTTAGAGACAGAGACAGAGTGAGCCCCCAGGAACAGCACCAGGTTTTAAAGCCAATTTTACACAGTGGCCAAAGGTGGAATTACAACCTTCAGGTCCATCACGTGATGCCATGGGGCCCAAAAAACGCTCTCCTGTAGACTTGGGAAAGAGGTGTTTATTAACAATCAACGGCTACGTTGTTTGAGCGTCACAACTCCTTTGAAATGACTCGTTTCATTGCGGGGATTTGATCCATTTGATCCAATGGCATTTGGAAAATTTAGAAAAGCTGCATGATCAAATATCCATTCCCATTAAAGTTAGCGGAGTACTAAACTGAAAGTCAGTCTTGTGGCAGCCAAGCAGCTCACTTCTGTTGGCTGTGCATGGCCACTGTAAGTCTCTACTGTGCTTGCCTTATGGGCCCAACAATGCGGAAGATCCAGATAATTTCATACAGCAAAAAAAAGTTTTTTGGTTTCACTAACACTGTAGACAAGTCTCTTTTTATATCCGTGGTGGTGACGGGCAAGGAAGTGCAATCTGTAGTTTGAGCAACAGACCTAGAGCCAGTGAAGACCCGCTGGGTGATGTGATTTGAGTTGAGAGATGAGCAGGGAGATCATTTATAGTATGTGTAAATCATTCATTCTTCTACACATACTATCCATATTTTATGATATTAAGCTGCCTGAACATCTGCAATGTATCCCTTCAAGATATATTCCTAGGAAGGTCTTTGTGTGTCAGACTATTTCTTGTCCAGGACCAGTTGCCAAGCAACCAGTAGAGACTTAAAAGTTATTGGTTCTTACCATGAAATAGTCAGGGACATAATGGCAAATTCTTTATACTTTGGTTTTTGTACTAATCAAACAAAAGAGCTAGCACATGTTGAAGAGCTACCGCGAGCTGGTGGGCAGATTTGAATGAGCTAGTTGAGCTGCTTCCCACGTTTCTAGTCTTTGTGCTTTGCTAAGTTAGCCGGCTACTGGCAGTAGCTTCATACTTCATACAATTTTCTCACCTAACTTGTAGCAAGAGAAGGCATCAGCATGTTTACTAAAGTTTGACAGAATCCCAAGCAGCTACAGATGAGTAAAGTGTCTCAATCCAGGCTGGGGTTGCAACGGTATGAGATTTTCACTGTACGATAACATTCTTAGAAATGATCAGTTTCACGGTATCACTATATTACAGAATTATAATTATTATCAGTCACAATGACCCTTAAAGGAATGCCAACATAAAGGTTACTTTTGACTGAACAAACGTTTTATTACTGTAATCGAAACTTAAAACATTTCTAAATAAGTATGTGTATTAAGTTTTGAAAATAACCCAAATAAAGGTGAGATTGTCCAGTTGCATTGGGTTTTTCAAATCGCAGAAACACTATTTTCACATCACAGTGTAACTTAAAACCGGTACACTGCTGCAGCTGAGATGGACCAACGTAAATTCTAACAACAACAAAGGTAACAACAACATCTAACAACAAAATCTACACTTTGTTTGCACGCTCCGGCCCATCTACCTCAACTCATGTGCAGTAAGAGAACTGAAAACAGTAGATAAATATACAATAAGTTGGTGTTATCTTGTAGAAAAACTGCCTCACCTTTAAAAAAGTGTTAAAACACAGTATCTCGACAAAGATTTATGAGCAATCTGAGATCACAGTTCGTCTGTGTGCCAATAATCCTCCTCCGAGAGTGGAGCGTTTGATTTAAGAGACTGCTCTCTAAGATATTAAGAATGTGAAAGGGGGGAGATTGATCCGAATAAACACAGGCATGTGTGTATGTGCGCGCATCTTACATCTGCAGTGGGCCACAGCTCCTTGATGATCATCTCTATCCGGTTCACCACCTCCTTCCTCATAGCTGCTTCCTCCGGCCGAGGAGACATGAAGTTGTAGAAGTCCATCACCTCCTCGTGGAGTCTGGACGGAGAGGACGACAGATGAGGGTTATTCTCACCACTGTGACAATGATGCCACACACAGACTAGTATGAAACCTGGACTGAGAGAAGGAACTGTAGACAATGTGAAATCTCTCTTTTGCTTTGGACTATTTCATTTCACATACTTATATACAGCTAACAATCACATGAGGATATCTTATAAAAACTGACGTACACATGCACAGTTTTTGGCTTACATTCTGGAAAAAAAACACTCTCCAGATGGCCTAAGATATGCTTCCTTCTTATCACTGTGCTGGTTAACCCCCGTCATGCCAGAGCCAGGAGAAGCAAAGCAACAGCATGGTATGCTCTACTGACAATTATTACGATGCAGTTTCTGTTTTACTTGTGGTCTGAATATCAAAAACACAAAATACATGACAATAAGCTGTGTCTGTATTAGTGCTGATCCTGTACAACCAATACACATTAAATACTGTATCTATGCAACTGCAAAGCACTTCAAAAAGTCCGAACTATCCCTTTAACACTAGACTTAGCCCTAGTCATAACAGCAAGTGTAACCATAGCCCTTAGCATAACCACTAGCCCAGACATAAGAATGGAACAAAAGTGGTCATGGTAAAAAATGACTGGATGGAGTCCTCTTATCTTACTATCAGTGAGGACAATTGTTCCTCATCTAGAAACAGATACAACACACACCTTTGAGGTTTTGAGAGGGATGTGAAGAGCGTTTTAGTAAAACACTGAGGGCCATATCAGGCAAGGTATGCCTGAAGTCCCAGGCTTTATTGTTATTGCTCATATGCTTTGTCTGGCAACAGGAGGGCTCACGTAATGTAAAGATCTCTGACTAGTCAAATGCCTCAGAACAGTGGAACTCTGTTCAACCCTGTGGCCATTCATTTTTCTAGGAATGCATGCTATGATGTCAGTGTGAAATACAGAACAGGGAGACTGTCACAATCAATTACCAGAGCCCTGGAGGAAGTGCAGTCAGCCCATGTGCCCACTCTTTGGTCAAAACTCTCTGCCAGCAAGCCAGTCAGGCCAGGACGTATCCATGCCAGTAGTCCACCGCCGACAGAGGGCATGGTTAGTGTTGGCCCCCCACAGTCAAAATAAGAGCTGCTACTACTTCTGCTGCCATCTCTGACAAACTAGTTTAGAGTCATCGCCTCTTCAGTGACTTTAGGCCCCAGTGTTACAGAGCCCAATGTTCACTGGTGCGGTCTGTGATCACACTGCAACAGTTTTCTATTAACCCAACCCTAATCTCTGGTCATCACAATATTATTGCAGCATAACTAAGCGATTATTTGAATTTTCAATTTGAAGTGCAAATCCTTCAGTGTGAGACTTCAAAGGGTGCCCCTGAAGGCAAACTACTGCGAGACGTGTCGGTGCACAAGCCAAAACTTGCATTTGAAAACTTGTACAACACAAATACCCAGAAGAAATTACACTCACTATTTGCATTAACAACTTAAATTCTCAGTTAACTTTGAATTTTTAGGAAACTAAGCATCGAGCATGTGGAAGTGCTTTCATGACGAACACAGATTTCCGTGTACAGAAAATTCCCAGATGGGTGCAACCAGCCATTACAAATATCACAAGGTCCTGCAACACATCTGGGAGTTCCTTGGTCATTTCTTTTGGATGAAGGCCTCTGCCAGAGTCAAATAACTGTCGCTATAACATGCAAAAATCAGAATATATTCAGTTACATGACTCTTACTACACCAAGAATGTGTCATAATTTACACCTACTAATCATGCATAAATACCAAGCAGTAAAAAGTTAAGCTGTGCTCGAAATGTGTTCATATAACTGATTATTACTTTGGCCAGGTTTTAGCAATAGTGCATATGTACATATTAGTCCTACTGTGGCTGTTATGTCACCCTATGAGACAGCTCCATGAAGAATAACTTGGAAAATAGAGTTAACTAGCATAAAGGACAATCACCTAAACACACTAATTAATTCAGTGTAGTGAAATACAATTAAACTACTGAGACATGTAGTATAAAGGTGCCTCCTTTAAACTCAAAGTTGTATCATACCCTGGCTGTAAGCTGACTGACTGCTTTTATGATCAAGTAATTAAAATAATTGGAGATTGCCTGCAGGTGACTGAGCTCAGTTAACGTTACTTAACTCAACGTTACACAAGTTATCCAACCCTGTTAGCTAACACCTGGGCATGTTGGGGTATTTTATAATGCATTTTTTGAATTTCAACTCCACTTTCTATTTAATTTAATTTCTGTATTTAATTATAAATAGTTGGGGGAGTTTATTAATTTAGTTTTTAAATAGCTAGCTTGCTAACTTTGATGTGGAGACAAATCCGTTAGCGCTAGCTAAGTTAGCTAGGCTCGTCGGTCAGGCTAACAAACGGACTACACTCACTTCCGGTGTAATCCTTCTAAATAAATCGCCCACTTAAATAACACTTGTGAAATTCGACGATGCGATAAGCTATTTTATTATAGATTATCCTATAATACGTAACTTTTAATCGTATTTGTTCGTAGTTTGTCGGGAAAGTGTCTTTTTTTAACAGCCCGGTTCAAACTTCAGCAGACAAAATCAGAGCACTTCCGGTCCTGATTTATCTAACGGTAGCTTTTTAGCTCTCCAGCAAACAGCCTAACTCCAGTTTACACTGCAATGCTGGCTTTACTGTCGTATGTAGGGTTTACTGCGATGGGAAACCACTAGCTGAATCACGTTTTATGCATCACACATATAATTATGGAAGAATTAACGACATTTAACGTTTAAACCCAGCGGTAAGCGACGAAGCCTTTAATACTACAGCTGTGATAGTATTGAGACTCACCCGAGGACCCCAGGATTGTACTTCCTCGCCTTCCAGGGCGTCCAAGTGCTCGAATAATTGCCATTAGTGCAGTTTGAAAGCAAGTAATTCATCCCATAAGTGCTTGCTTTGTTGTCACTTTTCCTCCGGCCCGGGTGGTGGTTGTGTGTGTGGTTTACAGGTACAGAGGGGTGAAGCTGGTGGCGTTTCGCGCATATCTGCTGTAAATTGAACGCCGGGTGCTCCTGTAGGTGACGGTGATGGTGGTGGTAAAGGTTGACATTATTGTCCATGCTGTCGCTCACGCTGAAGAGCAGATTGGCACCCCCGACGTTTTTATTAACGTTGCCCGTTATATTTCCACCCATAGTCCTCTCTAGTGAGCAGCTGGAAGGGGGGCAGTCCGTCCCGGATTCCTGCGAGGACGACGAGGAGACGGATCCCGTCTTCTGGGGCAGGGTTTTCCTCTCACCTGGCTCGACGGCGTTTGTCGCGGTGAAGGAGCCGTGTACGTTCCCGTTGGACAGCGCTATCCCCAGCGAGGGCATCGCAGTGCCGTTAATACTCGTAGTGCCGTTCATGATGCTGTGATGGCTGCTGCCGTTGCTCAGGCTGCCAGTAACGTTCCCGTTGCTGCTGCTGCAAGCGCTCTTGCTCGATGCCACCGCGGTCGCCACATTTTTTAAAACATCCAACGCGGCGTAGCTGACGCACTGGTTGTGGTTCTGGTTGTGGAGCTGGTGCTGAGCGGAGAGGGTCCGTACTCCCTGAGAGGTCTCCCAGACGTGCATCCATAAGGCGTTCGCAGGTCCTTTCTGTTCGGGCTGAATCCAAGCTACCCTCGGATCCATTCAACTTCTCTCTCTGGTAGCCCCCCTACAAGTATGTGACCGACACCCGCGAGCCCGTCGTGAGTCCTTTCAAAGGTCGCTGCTCTGTCCGGGGTTACGAGAAGACAAGTATTTAAACATTAAACCGAATTAGGACCATTGATAAAGTGGCCCCTTTACACCGCTAGCTGGAAAAAAATGTTAGCCGTTTCCTACGGGAATTCAATATGGCGTATTCTCTTCAAATCCATGCGCATGCGCCCTGCGAGGGGTTTCTTTAACGATGACTGCGCCCCCCATCCGCCCACTCCTTCATCACTCCGGCCGGCTGATGAATTGCACAGAATAAATATTTGAATTTTTATTTGATAAATATTTAATTGAACAACACGTAATAAAGTCCGCGGCGAAATGTCAATAGTAAATAAAGGGTGCTGCGGCCCGGGGGCCCCTGAGGCAGCGCCTGGGAGCCCTGAGGTCCTTGTACACTATCTCCACCTCCCGGCCATCAGCGGTGGGTGGGTTCATAGGGCATCCCCCGTCAATATGAGGCCGAATCCTGCAGAAGTGACAGATAACTGTTCGCAGCCTGGCCTCAGACACATATCTGGAATTACAGGCACGTATTGGAATTTAAATTAGAAAAAAGCAATATATTTATATATATGCAAAGCTGTGGGTGTGGGGGGCATTACTAGTGCAGGATCCTGTCTGTGCCTCTGCCACTGTAAACATTTGAAATATAACTCCAACAAAAGCAAATCTACATAAACATTAGGCAGAGAGCACATTGTGTTGTCAGCTGGCATCTGAGATACTGCTGGGGGCCATAATCAAAACCTGTGGCCCTTAAAATGCTGCTCACATACATACAAACAGCAGAAAGCTCTGCATTCCACAGGGCAACACCGGAGAGCCTCCTTTTTCTCTTTATTATTTCAGATGCAGCCCGTGAATCCAAATGCTCATTTTCAAGGGGCAATACGCAGCAGGTGGCGTTGATCATCCCAGACGCTGTATGCCACCCAGCCCCGGTAACAGCCATCTCCCAGCCCATTAAGCTCCATGATGGAGCAGAGGCAGCCAGGATAAGGCATAACCAGCACCTTCTGGGATGCGTATGCATGTAAAAGGGAGATTGAGGGAGAGCGCGTCTTGCATAATGCCCGCCCCCAACTCCTGCTACTCACGTGCAGCATGTGACAGAGTCAAGGAAAACCCCCCAGAGCAAAGTATGTGCCAGCTAGGATATGTAGCCCTCTGTATAACACACTCAGGCACACACACAGCTGCTCACTCCCACTGTACGCCTGGAGAAATCTACACTCCTCTTTCTATCTCCCTCTATCTTACACTGGGTGAAACACAGGCGTTTGAGTGAAACACCAGATTGAATAGGTTATTCCTCTCATCTCTCATGTCACAGTCTCGGCTCAAGCCAAACGCCAACACTCACTGTGTGCCAGTGTGTGTGTGTGTGCAATTTCAAGGCTGGTTTGCCTCATTGTCAGCTTTTATGGGATTACCACATTGGTGACAACTGGACCATAGCTGACAGATGCCTAACACACACACACACACACATATATACACACACAGAGTCAGGGCTGCAGAAGTCAACAGTATGCTCTCAGGCATAACAGTAATAGCAGATAATATTAAGGAAGCAGGCGGCAGTCTGAGGCTGCATGTGGCTTGAATGATAATGAGGCCGCAGCATGTTCCAGATATTTAACCCACATTAGTGGAAAGCTGCATTTACACTGTTATATCAACAGCTATTTCACATCTCCACACATGAGCATATTGCCTGTGGTGTGAGCCGCACTGTGGGGTTTTGTACAGCGTAACAAAGACACAGTTACAATGGGCCCAGTGAGTATCATCCAGCTACAGAGCAGCAGCTCCTGCAGGTTCACACATAAACCTGGACCTGCAACCTGTGCAACCTACATCAAAGAAACAGCAGTGAGACCTGAAGATGCAGACATGCTGATGTGAGCCATCTACAGGCAAAGACAAACACAGCAATCAGACAATGTATGAGTCTCTATGTTTGTTTTAATGCACTGCTTTTTATATGTTTTGCCTTCTTACATATCTTCTTTTCACATTTTCAAGGGATAGTTCAGATTATTTGAAGTGGGGTTGTGTGGGGTGCTTATCCATAGTCAGTGTATTACATACAGTAGATGTCAGTTTGGACGACCCCAGTTTGGAGAAGCAGGCTGAAGTCCAACATGGAAGCTGAGCAATGTGCTGCTGTGGAGGGGTAAGCAACAAAAATGTATTTTAGCCACTTAAAAAAAAAGATTACCAGTTTAAGTTTACGCTATATTGAGAGTATTTTCACTGCTTTACCTTAATGTCAGAAAGTGATTTCCAACAGGAAAATAAGGCCGTTAAATAGCCAGACTCCATTTAGAAAAACAACGATTTAACATTCCTGAATGCAGGAGCCGCTGGTCGACCGCTGCCTCAATCAGATAGTTTGTGTTACTGTGTGACTTTGGCATTTTAGACGGTTAGTTTGGATTCATTAAAGTCACACAATAGCACAAACTAACCACCTGATCAAAGCAGTGGTAGATCACCAGGTTTAGTGTTCAGTGAGCTAAAATTACTGTTTTTGTCAATGGAGTCTGGTGGGTTTGACGAGCGCAAAGATTGGGAGCTCAAGCCGTTAATGGCTCCCTCATCAGAACAGGCTGTGTGATGGAAGATAAAGCAGTAAAAATACTCCCAATAAATCATACGCTTACACTGATATTATTTTCTTTTAGGTTGGACTTTTTTTAGGTGCTGAAAGATGTTTTGTTGCTGACCCCTCCACAGCAGTAGATGCTTAGCTTCTGTATTGGACTCCAGCCTGCCCAGATTTTGTCAGAGCCCCACACACACTTATTACATCTACACTTTTGCTAGCTGCTCTGTAGCATGCTTGCTAGTCTCGTTAGCGGCTGTGTCAGCACAGCTGGAGATATCGCTGTCAGCAGAATCCAACACGTCTTCTTTCATAGGGCAAAACAGGAGAAGGTCACGCAACACTTCATCCGACTCAACGTAAGACGATTAAGTTATAGAGCTTTCAGCGCACTGCCACCAAAACAACCACCACATGCTGCACCAATGACGTAGCAATGACCTGAATCCTGGTGGTCGTTTAGACTTGTATTTAGTGCTGTCCACTTGGGATCAGATCACCCAAAATGCATGTTAATACCAGGTCAAAGCAGGACCAGTGTTTTCATTAGTGTAGAATCACCTGACACTAAAAATATTTGCCATTTATATCTACAAATGAAGTTCGCCATGTCGTTTCTACAGTAGCCCAGAACGGAGAATTTTCATTTGGTGGCCATCTGCAGCCTCCCTGCTAGATGCCAATCCTACACGCTGGACCTTTAAAAGCCAGTTCATTGAAAAGAAAATCCATTGGTGTCTGCCTGAAGATGAATTGCATTATAGTCAGATGGCAAGCTCGGTACATACGGGCCGTGTAATATAGTGATGCAATTACAAGAAGCGTGGATAAAGAGGATACACGGAGGAAATAGCCTGAAAGAGAAAGAGAGAGACAGCGGGGACCTCGAACATTAAGGATGCCACTCTGCATAGCCTTCAGCGACACACCGCCTTCATTTCTCATCACACTCAGACACAGAAGTCCTATTATTTATTGATGAAACCATGTGTAAAATGATGACGGAATATATTCAAATACAACACGTTAATAACATTCATAATGACGTTACCTTTGCTGTGACTGGTTTGGGGAAATGTCCCCAACTGGGAACACAGGGACTGATCAAGAGGAAAAAGCAGCTGGCACATTTTGAGAGAGGAACACAGTAGAAAATGTTTCAATGCAGTCAAGTTTGCAAATGAATTTAGCTTGTGAAAAACTGTAACCAAAGTGACGATAAGGCACAATTCCAAAAAGGTCCTGACTCTCACTGATGAGATTATGTGGCTGGTGGTAACAGTGATTATGAAACACTAATATAACAGAAGAGATGTTCACTTTGATCCCAGTGTTTTGTTTTCTTATCTTTCCTCCCAGGCTCCCTCTTTTCATTCAGTCATAAACAACCTCACCCATTCAGTGTTTATGCCTTCACGCACTCATTCATCCTTCCTTCCTGTCCTTCTCAGAAGCCCTGACAGGAGTGATGTGTTGAGGCGACGCTCTCCTCTTCTCATTTCAGGCATGGGTGAGTTATTGAGGGCTGCGCTCGACCTCCATTTGATTCCCTGCAGCCGAGAAGCTGTGGACAGTCTTCACAGGACAGAGATGGTCACCTTTTGTTCCAACATGGCTTCTTTATCCAGGAGTCTGAGCTGGGTGTCATCAGAAGGACTTTTCTACCTGCCTCATCATCTTTGTCCAGGAGTCTGAGATGATGAGGCAGGTAGAAAAGTCCTTCTGATGACACCCAGCGTAAAACAGCAGGAGAATGTGCTGGGACTTCATTCAAGGCCCTCCTTCGTTCGTCTTTTCAATTGCAATGGATGTTAAAAAGATGCATTCGCAACAGATGACTCTTGAGAGTGAATGAAAACTTTAAGTGTCTGCTTTGCATTTTTTCAGTTTATGTTCCATCTGGGAGAATATGCAGATCAGCGGAGAGTCTTAAAAGTGTTTATTGCTGCTGCAGAGTGTTATAAATCCACTGTATTACTGTTGAGATATGCTCCGTCCGCTTTCTTATTTCCTCCTGAGGAGCGCTGAATGTTGCCTCTCCAGCAAACACAGCACTTCCATTCCAGTACATTCAGTGCATAGTTGAGGTGCTTTTGCTTTATGGACATTATTAACAATGTAATAAGCACAGGTGATGACAAACATCTATTTAACACAATGGTTTTTAACTGTTGCTTGCTTGCAGCTCGGATGAGATTGTGTGCAAGCACGCAGCCGGCTTCATTTTGTTTTCAGTGAAACAATATCTTCAAGCTTTGTTCTGACATTAGAGCTTTCCTGAACTAAAAAAAAATATTGTGGGATGTTCTCTCGCCTCAGCCATTCTAAGAACCAGTACCTTCTCAGACTCCCATGGTGGTTTTACAAAACAAAGGGAATCAGTGCCTTCCTAGTTTTTGGGTAGTCTTCGAACTTGCCGTGGTACCATCTGCAGCGAGAGAGAGAGGCAACGAGACATTTTCATCCATTAATACAAGCTTTAAAGTGCGCAACACACACCGTGAAAACCTGCTTACTGTGTGTGTGTGTGTGTGTGTGTGTATTATTCTTACTTGTGGTGGGCCACAGCCCTGCTGGCGAGGACCACTGTGGTAAAGATGGCAAAGGCTGAACTGTGAACAGAGTGGCCAGCTAGAGCGAAGCCTGCCCACTCTGTTATCTCTCCTAAGAAGTTGGCTCCAGACACATAATCAAACATTCCGCCTGTGGGTGGACGACACAGGAATTAGGACAGGTATGCTTCTCCTCTTATATGTTCACTGGAGGCAAAACAACCCCAAATATTTTACTCTGGAGAAAAACATAAAATATGATGGATCCTTATTTACTACAATTCAACAATTAACTCAATGAGTAGATATTTTAAAGGTGCAGTTCACCCAAAAATATCTTACCTGTAGTGATGTTTATAAAGCTAAATAGTTTTAGTGTGAGTTGCCGAGTGTTTGAGATATCAGCCGTAGTGATGTGTGACTTCTCTCCAGTATAATGGAACTAGATGGCACTCAGCGTTGGTGCTCATAGCGCCAAAAAAATACACTTATAAAACTCAACATCAGTGTCTCTTCTCAGAAATCATGACCTGGTTACTCAAGATAATCCACAGATCTTGTTGCGAGCAGTTTCATGTAGGAACTATTTTCTCTCTACTGAACTACACCCTCCAACTGTATCACTGTGCATAAGGAAGCGTGCATCTACTGCTAGCTCACCTAGCACCACTGAGCTAGCTAACGTTACAGCTCAGGCGAGGAGCACCATTAAACATCTCACGCTGTGACGAGCACGAGCCTCTTGTCCACGAGTAGATGCTGTCACAGTTCTGCATTCCCGGTCACCTGCTTGTTTCAACATACCCAGTCACTCAACTCTCAGTCAGTAGTTTTCCACTCACCCTGACATCCCACTCCTCACTTTTAGTCATGCCCACCTCATCGAGGCAACTCAGTTCACCTGTTCCTCATTACTCACAGCCAGTATATAGACCCCAGCCCCACTGACACTAATGCAAGGCTCTCTGGCACGTTAATGTGGACGGATTTATCTTTGCCTGCCTCTGACCTGCCTGCCTCAACTGATTCCATGAAAACACCTCAGCCTTCTGTCCCCAACCACGAGATCTGTTCTGCGTGCTTGGTTACTTTTTGCCTGTTGCTGCTTGGCGTCCAGTCTGCTTACCTGCGGTGGTTTCCTGCAATCTAGGGATGTTTACTGTCTTGCCACACTTCTGTGTGTGTCCTGTGAGTACTTCCCTGCTGGCTTCTCATCCTACCTTCAGCCCGTCCCTTATTGGTTTGTCTGCTTGGACTGTGTACTTAGAGTACCTGGTCCCAGATTTTACCTCCATGACTATGTCCTGTTCCTACAGCGGACTGTTGACTTGATATTGAGCTGAACTGTGTTAACTGTTGGGCAAACACCACTCACTCACTCACTCACTCACTCACCTTTGTCCCCGGTGTGGCCTGCCAAACCAGCCGAGCTGCCAAGGACTTTGCTGGAGTGTTGAACTGTATTATGTGTGCTTCACTAGTCCTGCCCTGTACCTGCTGAATGGTTGCAGTAAACGTTATTTCCAACTGTTCCTGGTCTTCTTTGTGCTGCAATTGGGTTCTAATACCACCGGTTACAGATGCATGCTTCCATCTGTGTGGTGATACAGTTGGCAGGTGTAGGTAGGTAGAAAGAAAATAGTTCCTACATGAAAATGCTCGCAACAAGAACTGTGGATTATCTTGAGTAACCAGGTCATGATTTCGGCAAAGAGACATTGTTGTTGAGTTTTATAAATGTATTTTTTGGTGCTTTGAGCACCACAAGCTGAGTGTCATCTAGTTTCATTATACTGGAGAGAAGGCAGACATCTTTACAGCTGATATCTGCATCACTGCAACTCACACCAAAACTATCTAGACAAATAAATAGCTCAACAGAATATAGGAAAAATACATATTTTTTATTTTGGAGGGAACAGACCATTTAACGATCCCTGAATTTAATTTCGTGTCTGCACGCTGCTAAAAACTCAAAGGGCGTCCACCACAACAACGTCCACACCAACCATAGACGACTGAGCTCTCCCTCATTGACTCCAGCCATGTGTAGTGTTGCTACCCTGTGTGTGTGAAAGCAGCATTCTTGGCTGAGGGGATTCCAGACGTGCCTGGAAGTTCATTTGGAGCACGGCTCACAGCTTCCTCCCACCTCGCCCTTTTCACTTTATTTTCCTTGAAGGTCTGGGAAGGATTGTTTCAACAGGTTCACCACAAGTTCAGGCTCAAGGTGCTATTGTTGTGACTATGGTCGTAGCCGGGGGAGCCACTCTCTCTGTGAAGCTGTTATTACTGCTGATTCAGTTAGCGGAGGACAAAAACTCCAACCTACTATCTGAACATGTGATCTAAAACAGCAGCAGTGTAGATTTTATTTTGCTTTTCCAATAGATAGTGCCCTCAAGGCTATTTGTCAAAAGGAATTTGGAGATGGCTCAAATTCTTGTTTACCCACCCCTCCCTTGTACTTGTCACTTCTCATTGAATGTGCATCCATTTTCACACAGCAAAGGTCATACGCTGTAAAAAAAAAAATGCACCATCAAAGCATTCTCTCATCTGTTTTGTCAGTGGTTTGTTTTCATTGGTAGGAATTTTCAGAAATGTTTATTTTGTTGATACACGTGGAGTGACACGCCCCATCATCCCCTGTTTCACAGCAACACTTCCATATTTTGGGAAGTATCCTTGCTCGTTTTCTGACTGAGAGCTGGACGAGAATATTGATACCACTCATATCTGCCTGTTTAATATGAAGCTGGAGGCAGCAACCAGTTAGCTTAGCTTAGCATAAAGACTGAAATCAGGAGTACACAGCTGGCCCGGCTCTGCTGTTTTTACCCTTTGATTTGTATGGATTAAATTAACTAGTGCCCGTTCAAAACATGTTTTTGCAGCGGGCTGATTGCTCTGCCTGTGTAATGCTACTTGCAGCTTTCTTAGACTTATACGAACAACTTAACACTCAAGACTGCACTTCCTTGTCTCCTGAGCAACACACCTCCGCTTGTGCATTTCACGGCTCGTCCGTTGTAATCCAAGTGCCCTGAAGCCGCAGCATGCAAAATTGACTTGAAAGATGTAATTTACTCCACTTTTATATAGAGTTGTACCAATACCGATACCAGTATCGGAAATGCCTCTGATACTGCCTAAAATGCGGTATCGGTTATCGGCAAGTACAGCCTATGACCAATCCGATACCACGTAATGCATTTAAAAGTTTAGTTTAAAAAGCATTCTACTATCGTCCTAAATTTGTTTCAAGTGACTAGTGACATAAAAATAATAGTTAGCATGTTGTTAGCCGTTAGCCTAGATACAGCCGGGGCGCATAGTAGCGTCAGACCTGTTAAAACGTAAGTGAACGGGCAACCTTCAAGTGCAAAGTTAGTCCACTAAACAAGCTTTTTTTCCACAAAGACCGCCTCATATCGTTAGGATAAATGTCAGAGAACATATAGAAAACGACATGTAAATGTGTTGTCTTACCTTACCGGTGTGCTGCCATGTTTGTTTATCATTCAGCTCTGCTTTGTAGATATACTTGCCACAGAGCAATGTTCACTAGATTATCAAAGTTACTGAATTTGTTACATGTCCAAATCGCACCAAGTTTGACACTGCCACGTGTGAAGTAGATCAGATGAACGTTTCTTGAGGTAAAGGAGATTCCTTGCTTTATAGTTAGACAGGATACGACACATTAAATATTGAGCCTTAGTGGAATTGTTGTTCGCTTTGTTGCCATACAGAACCAGGCTAGCTGTTTCCCCCTGTCTTTAGTGTTTATGCTAACCAGCTGCTGGCTGGAGCTTTATGTTTACTCTACAAACATGAGCGTGGTATTGAGTAAACAAGCGACACTTTATATAGCATGAATCTGGGATCAGTCTGGTGCAGACATACAGTTTAATGTGCATGTTCCTGTACGGGGCTGGCCCGCTGTCTAACATGATTACTATCAACACTGTGCGGTTCAGAACATTTCTCTCTCTGTGTCAACTAAAGCAAAACGACACACACAAACACTCCGAGTCCTGTGAGTCACTGACACACAGCTGAGCCGGACCAGTCGAGGCAGCGGGAACCTTTTTAAGCACTAATGGAAGGGTTCATAGAGGGCAAGGCTGAGAGGAAAAGATAACTATTGACAACCTGTGATTCTGCTTACACTGTGATCCTGTATAATCATGCGACCACACGGGAAAATTAGCATCTAGCGCTGTGTACGAGCACCACAGACTTCTGTGCCATCATGTGATTACTGCTTTCTTGTCTTTGTTGTCACCCCACGGCAGTGGTACGGAAAAAGGACTCAAACTCTAAACCTAAGGAGACGCAGCATCACGGAGTAAATGTGCCTTTAACAGTAAATGTCCTGTGTTCAGAATTAAATATACTCACTCTGAAGAACGGGGCCATTCAGTCTGTTAGATATAAATGTTCTTAATTATATATAGTCAAAGTAGGCTCCAGTAACTACAGTCATCATATACAGTAAATAAAACAGAGTAAAGTATATTATAGTGGAATAAGAGTACAGAGTATATATATATATATATATATATATATATATATATATATATATATATATGTATATGTATAAAAGCAGCACTTACATAAATAAATATATTATTTTACATTTATCATCATGTTTTCCTCTTTGAAAGTTAGATGTGCTGTAACAGGAGAAGGAGACTTGTTCACTGTGGTGAGAGAAATAATTCGGCTCAGTGTTTTCATAACTAAAGCCCTTACCTCTGGGAATCTTGTAACCGGTCTCTCCAGGCTTCCTCAGGTTCCTCAGGATGTGGTCAGAGTGCATATTCACCAGCCAACCGACCAACCACAGCAGCGACCCTGGAGACGCACCAACCAACAGCTGCTTTAGCACAAAATGACCAAAAGTCCTTCAGCCAACTCTCTTTAACTGCTCTTGTATACTTCTTTTTTTTTTAATCTTTACTCGTTAGTCGTATATTCCTCTCATTTTATTCACTGTTTTATTTTATTTGCACTATATTTATCTGTGCTTCTTTGTGCTGCTGCAACACCTGACATTCCCCTCTAGGGATCAATAAAAGATCATCTTATCCTAAACACTTCAAACATTTTGGGAAACACTTTTATTTGCTCTCTTCCAGGAGTGAGATGAGCAGATCGATACCTCTCTCGTATCTGTGCCATAGTGAGCTGGTTCCAATCTTTGCACTAAACTCAGCTAATCGCCTCCCGGCTCCAGCTCCTCACTTCATGCACGGACACGAGCTCACTTTTCTCATCTTACTCTCTGAGAGAGAGAGCAAATGAGCACACTGGGCAAATGTTGAACGTTTCTATAAAAGTTACAGCATGTATAAACAGTACTCGTCAGTATCGCTGCTGCAGCTGCGGTGCTTTAAATATCACTGCATGAATACAGAGATGTAAGCTCTTTGTAAGCACTTTGTATTTGTTCCGGATTCAAGGAAATCTTTGAGTTGAAATCTAAATCATGAGAGACTTTCAAAATCACCTTGACAATGACAAATGTAATTTAGCAGTTAATAACAGAAGATAATCCTTTACTCGTCCCACAGGGGGGAAGTTTACAACTTGACAGCAGCAGAGGGACAAACAGGAGGCATCAGGAGACAAAAACACAACACAATATACATGAACGTATCAGTAAAACACACAGATTGATGTAATAAATAAACTGTACAAAACAAAGAGGAATATAATGAGCAAACAGTATAAACATTAGGGATGGGAATCACCAGTAACCGCGCAATACGATATTATCATGATACATGATTTTAAATTTTTAAAGTTTTGTGAACTATTGCGGTATTACAATATATGCCTATTAATTATTTTTCTTCAACCGTCAATTGTGTCCCCAAAGAAAAAATTGTTAACATCTGTTAATAAGATAAAGTTTTAAAGATAAACTTTCCCACTTAAGTCATTTTTCTTGCAGCAAAATGTGTCTAGTTTTGTTTTTTTAGATTATTTTTGGGGGCTTTTTCACCTGTTTTTTAATGGATAGGACAGAGTGAGGTGGGGAGAGAGAGAGTGGGGGAGTGACATGCAGTATAGGGTTGCAAGCCGGAGTCGAACCCGCAACTGCTGTAGCGAGGCATTGCCTTTGGATATAGGGCACTGGCACTATCCACTACGCTACTGACACCCGTGGCTACCAAATGTTTAATATGTATGTGCAATATTAATAATTTATTTAACAAAAAAATCGGTTCTTGGCGTCCACGTATCGAAACAATATTGCCACACAAAATATCCCGATACTATGCTATGTGGCTCAGAGGTAGAGCGGGTCGTCCACCAATCAGAAGATCAGTGGTTCGACCCCCAGCTCCTCTAGTCTGCATGTCGAAGTATCCTTGAGCAAGACACTGAACCCCAAATTGCGCCGATGGCTGTTCCATCTGTGTGTGAGTAGCAGGTGGCATCTTGTATGGCAGCATCGGCCACCAGAGTGTGAATGTGACTCGTAGTGTAAAAAGCACTTTGAGTGGTCGGATGAGATTTAATTCTTATTAATTATTGTATACTGTATATCAGCCTGGTTGCCACCCACACCTCAGATTTTCTACAGGATTCAAAACAACTCTTTCAGATTACTTTGCAAATACTTGACAAACAGACACTCAGGGCACAGGACAAGACCCCATCATGTTATCACCACTGTAACATCATCTACTGACCTTTGTCTTGCTGATTCTAGTCTAGTGTACAAAGTGATTAACAATCTGGCTGCCCCACCTTTAAAAGAGTTCATACAGCTGCACTCAGACAATGAGAGGACGTCTAGGACGACCAGACGAGACGGTGCAGCACAGATCTACTGTCAGAGCTGCAAACTATTGGAACTCAGCACCAGGTGAGATCAGACAGCACAACAGCTTTGTTGGTTTTAAATTTGAGAAGAAATCATGGCGAAAGAAATCAACCCGATAATGTTTCCATCTCACATGAACTCAAACCCTTAATCTAACATTATGAAATATTTACTGAAAATCGGGACATAAATTTAGGCAGGTAAAAGAATCATTTGTACATATATTTCTATACTTTGCGACAACAGTTGCCGTTTGCAGATGTTGGAACACTGGGCGAGGAGTTGTTTCTTTGTACATACATATGTCATCATGTGCATCCCCTGGTCTGGTACATGGTAGGCAATAAAATGTTGGAAATACATTTGTGACAGTCTTATTTTACTTTTAAGAGACACATTTTACATTACTTTTTTGTGTAGTTTACAACTTATGGAACATTTAACTTGACTTTAACTTCACTTGCACATGAGCACACAGATGGCCAACAAGCATGTATGTTCTGTGCCTGCTTGAGAGGACATACCCCCGCCCCCACACCAGCAGATGGTGGTTGTCTGTAATTGTCATTCAAAAATGGAAACGACAAGACTGTCTGGATGCTAGTTAGCCAGTTAGCACATTACCTACACAATCCAGTGTTGAGAGAACAGAGCATATTTACCATGTGACAGTGAACAATAACACAAACCATCAGGAAACGTTTCTGCAAAAGAGCTCAGTGGATTAAGAAAAATAATCTGACCTCAAATAACTTGTTTGTTTTGGTCTCACTCCCTCTGGACTTTAGCTCTTTGTTTACTTTCCTCACTTCAGTTTCTCTTCTCATGCGCTGAGCTGAACTGACAATCAGAGTGATTTAATTCGCCGACGGGCTCCACTGTGCTGGCACCAATTCAGCAAAAGGCCAACTAGCGATGACGAGGGCCAACTGTGTGGGACACACCGCACCTACGAGGGCGGCAGACGCTCATCAACGGCCCAACTTTGACCGACAGCTAACCATTGGCTCGGAGTGTCAGGGCCTTCAAAGCGCTTTGAGTGGTCAGAGACTAGACAGGCACTACATAAGTCCAGGTCAATTTACCATCCCAGTATTTTAATACTTTGGTACACTTTTCTTAATTAGCTGCAGATGCGAGGTCTGAGCGGGGTTGTGAGGGAGCAGAGTGATGTTTACAGTGAAACAACATAGACTTTAAATTGACAGTTTCCCGCATTAGTTTAAAAAGCAAAAGGCAGCCAAGACAAACTGCTGAGCACTTTGAGGTTTGGAGAGCGTGACGAGCACCTGCAGTGGAGCACAAGCCAAAAGAGGAAGATGGACAAAAGAGTTTGAACGACAGCTGAGCTGTGTGTTTAAGTTAAGTCCTGCCATTTTGTTTAATTTAAGATGGAAAAAGAGAAGAGTCAGAGAGGAGAGAGGGAGGAAGGGATGAACTGGGAGAGAGGTAGAGATCCTGTTTTTATCCTGACTCTGCGTCTGTTCCTCCATAATTCATTATTCTGTGTTATTTTACACTGAACTGCACACACTCAACAATATCAATCAAGTTTTACTTTTATTATTCTTATATAGTTTACACATCACTGCACCCTCGTGCACTGTTTGAATTATTTTACTGTCAACACCTGCCAATATAACAGAAACATTTCTTCATTTCTCCTCTGCAAATATAACTCACATCATTGTCATACTTATGTGAGGTCGATTTTACACATAAACAAATGTGTCACCAACAGAAGCTAATGTGCAAATTAAATAATCCATGTTCCCTCTTGTACAAAGTGAAGCAGCAAGCACAGAGCACCAACCTGTGATGAAGCAGGGATGTGTAACCCAGTCTGCAGGGTACTCAGCGTAATGGCTCAGGTACCTGATCTGCATGTAGCCATTATAGATGCAGAAAACAATGGCCAGGGCGAAGGAGACGAAGGGCGTTGGTTTACCTCCTCGGATTAAAAATGGATAAATGAGGGATCTGCGGAGGAACACAAACATCATTAACACATGGGTGAGGTCAGGTAATTTGAGACACTATTTTTGTTAGGTTACCAAGACAACCACCTGATATTCTGAAGCGTACCTTGAATTTTACTTTTAGAACTTGTTACTGCTTTATTTCTATAAAGAAATTAAGTTGCCTGGTAAAATATTTTATAAACTTTTAACCTCCAAATACATCGAGAACCCTCACTTCACCCTGATGGCATGGAGTGGAGGTAAAATGGGGCTGTCATGTTTGTTAGTTTTATAAAATGTTTAAATATATTTATGAGGTCATCCATTCATTTCAAAAATCATTAATGTAACCTATTTACTCAAAAAGATTGTCCAACTTTTGCTGCCTTGGTGCCATATTGTCGACAATGAACATGCGTGTGTGTGACAATGTTGGCTAATTGTGGACTACTGTGGCCAACATGGAGTCACTGCATCCATCCATTTTCATCCGCTTATCCAGGCCTGTGTTGCAGGGGCACCCCAGCATCCCTCTCCCCAGCAACACTTTCCAGCTCCTCCTGGAGGACCCCGAGGTGTTCCCAGGCCAGATGAGATATGTCATCCCTCCAGTGTGTTCTGGGTCTGCCCCGGGGCCTCCTACCAGTGGGACGTGCCCGGAACACCTCTAACAGGAGGCACCCAGGAGGATCCTGATCAGATGTTGAACCACCTCAACTGACCCCTTTCAACATAAAGGAGCAGCGGCTCTACTCTGAGCTCCCTCTGGATGTCCGAGCTCCTCCCCCTATCTATAAAGCCTGATTTATGGTCCTGCGTTAAATCAATGACGTCGCTACGTCGTAGGGTATGTGGCTACGCAGGAGGTTCGCCGTAGCCCCCGGCGTAGCCTGACGTGCACCTTCCCCAAAAATGTAACTACACGTCGAGGCGACGCAGACCCAGCGCAGACCGAGAGGGCTGTGATTGGTTTGCTTGGTAGCAACGCATTTCCGGTTCCGTATTTCCAGATTGCGCCATCCCCGCCATCTTTAAACATCTTCTGTTGCGATGTAGATGTTAAGGCCCATTTATGCTCAACGTTCAATACGGATACGGATACGGACGGAGCTGTCTGTCCATGCTCCGTGTTCATTTTTCTGTGACCGGAAAAGCCGGAAGCTAAACAAAGAATCAACTAGAGACGACGATAACCATTCAGGAAAGGAACGCAGCCCCCTACCATTCTGGCGGTGAATTGCACCGCGACGAAATGGAGTGACGGAGTTCGAAGTTCGAAGGGTTCATGACGGCATCACGGCAACGATGTAGGTACGTCGTAGGTACGCCGCAGGACTATAAATCAGGCTTAAGGCTGAGCCCAGATATTCCACAGAGGAAACTCATTCAGCCTCTTGTATCCGCGATCTCATTCTTTCTGTCACTACTACGGCTTTTAACCAAAACCAAGAAGCTCGGCCACATCACACCAGTTTCAGCCTCTTTACATCGGCTCCCTGTTTGTTTTAGGACTGACTTTAAAATCTTATTGATTACTTTTAAGGCTCTTGATGGCTCCAGATTACATTTCAGACCTGTTAGTCCCTTATGAACCTTTACGTAGTCTGAGATCCTCGGGCAGAGATCTGCTTGTCCCAGAGTCCAGACTGAAGACCAAAGGGGACAGAGCTTTTGCCGCCAGGGTCCTGAGGCTCTGGATCAACCTGCCCGAGGTTATCAGGCTCTCTGAGTCACTGGCTTCATTTAAGTCTCTGCTAAAAATAACTTCTGTCTGAAAGCAAATCCTGACTTCATCTGAGCTGTCTGTCTGTTTTATTGTCATCATATTCATTTTATTTTCCATTTATTATCTTGATTTTAGTTTTCTTTACTTTATCTTTTACTAGATGACACTTTATGACATGTTATTTGTTTTATTCTTCTTGTGTTATAATTGTGTTTAGTTTTATTGTACAGCACTTTGTAACTGTGTTTTGAAAGGTGCTGTATGAATAAAATGCATTCTTTACCCAAGGCTCATGACCACAGGTCATAGTCACAAGGTCACAGCATCGTCTTTTAATATTTTTTAGGTGACAGAAATACTAAATACACCTTTAATGACATGGATGCACACATTAGCATGATGTTATGATGTTATGGCACCTGGCAGCCTAAAAACACACACCCTGGTTTCACTTCAGAAAAATGTCCCATTTTACCTAAATGTACAAAGTAATCACTCAAAACCATTTCCCAAAGAAAATAAGAAATTCTTAATTGAATTTAACAATTTTAATCGTTTTTTTTTGTCGTTTATTTAGAATATAATTTTGTTATTTGAATATTTTATATTTCTGCCAATGCTGAAAAAAGACTGATTGGGCTTTCCTGCAAATTTGCACAACTCCTGTCTAAAAAGGGCTTTAGTTGGAGAGCCCACTCTTTTTATGGGTACGGTGACCATATTTTGATTTCCAAAAAAGAGGACACTCGGCCGGCCACAACATAGCCTACTTAAATCATACTCACAGTTTACTCAAAGATGCCTCATAATTTTAATATATTTAAAATTTATACTCGTACTCGTCGTCCTCCGCTTATCCGTCTGGGTCATGGGGGCAGCAGCCTCAGCAAAGAAGCCCAGACAGTCCTCTCCCCAGCCACTTCCGTCAGCTCTTCCGCGGGAACCCCGAGGCGTTCCCAGGCCAGCCGGGTGATGTAGTCCCTCCAGCGTGTTCTGGGGCGGCCCCGAGGTATATTAAAATTTATATGTATGGATAGAAAATTCAGTTATATTAAGTCTCAGACCTCCAGCCGCCCGCCTCCGCCTTGATTAAATGCTGAAAATAAAATAAAAGAAGGAGACAGGTTTTTTCCTATTTTATCTTATTTTGTTTTATTTCTCCCTCTCCTCTCGCTGGAAGCCTCGGACCTCCCGCCGCCCGCTCCCGTCTCAAACACAGAGGTCTCCCTCTCCGCTGAGCACGCCCGGCCTGTTAAATAGCCTCAACCGTAACCACTGTGTGACACAAACTCAGTGCTTTGGTCATTAAATAATGTCGGGCTCGGTTCGGGGTCGGACAGAAATATGCGGCCCGTGCCGCACTCTAACACACACACACACACACACACACGGAAAACCGGACATTATCATCAGTTTATAAAAACCCCCAGACGCCCTGGACGGGACGTGAAAAGTGGACATTTCCTGGCAAAAGAGGACGTTTGGTCAGCCTATTTATGGGCCCCCCACCCTAGGGGCCCCAGAGCAACCACACTACCTGCACTGTCTATATTTACGCCCCTGCTGTTAAGTAAAACACATTTGTAATAACGATGCAATAAAGAGAGTTTGGTAACTTTCTGCTAATATTGTAATAAAGCCTGAGACACACTTTAAAAACCATGTTTGTCCCACTTTAAATGATGTCTGAAGTTGCCTGACTTCAACACAGATATTATTTTAGTATATTGGTGCAGTATAAAATATAAATGCACTTTTCTCTTCCTGTTATTAATTATTCATATTCATTACATTATCTGAGTGGAGCAGCAGGAGTCCTCCGTGGAGCCACTTCTTACAGTAACTATTCATGCTGGTGAAACTGGTTATCCAACACTTACCTGTCTCCAGGTGTGACATCATGGTTTAACTCACCTCTGGACATAGTGGCAGAGGTACATGGCGATGAGCAGCTGGTTGGGCAGCAGGGAGCTCTTTGCAGAGGATGTCCAAAGCAGCAGACACAGAGGGACGAGGATGGCAGGCAGCTCCTGGACGAACCAGGCGAACCGGGCGTTCACCGGGAACCCGTACCTGCTGCTGGAGTAGCGGCCGTACGGGACGTTTTCAAAGAGCAGGATGAGGAAGGTGCAGGCTGCCATGAACACCATCAAGTAAGCCATGCAGTCCAACATGTACAGCTCCTCTTCCTCCGAGGAGAAGAGCCGGGACAGCACAGCATCCATTGCGTCACCAAACTAAAAAATAATAACTATGACGATGTAATTATGTCTTATCAGAAACTACCTGACGGTGTGTTGTGTCACAGCTAATATCACACACACCTCAACCTAAAGTGTAATACTACACGCGAGTGAGTCAGGCTCACAGCAAGGACCAATCACAGCCCCTGTACAGATATGGCATCGGATCCTATCAGCCAATCATAATGCTCGCTTTGCAAGTTATTTAACGTCGTGTGTGTGGTGTCTGACGTCACTGAGAAATATTCAAAGCTTAATTTACATACACCACCTGCTGCAAAACAATAAAATAAATACATGAATAAATAAAAATAAATAGAATCTCTTTTTGAAAAATACAGTGACAAATTAATTCTAAAAAATGCACGTTTCACATTCCAGTTTAAATTATAATATAATATAATATAATATAATATAATATAATATAATATAATATAATATAATTTTATCATATGAACAAAATACGTGACTCTTGTTCTCGTGACTTTATTTGGAAGTGTAATAATTTTATATTAAATTAATGCATATTATTATTATTTATTTATTGCTGTTGTTGTATATATATTTAGGATTAGCTTCCTTTCACTTTTATGCTGTCATTAAATTTTCTGTATGTTAAATATTGTGGCTTCTATAACATTATGATATTGTAATATTTTTTTAGGTGGAGACTCTAAATAAGCGCAAGACCGTACAGTTAATATCATCTGTATTAGTTTTATGTTCTTTTTTAAAAAAAAAAAAAAATTATGTTTGGTATTGTTGTTTCACACACAATGTTAAATGATCACTTTTCAATATATAATTTAAAGCTTCAAATAAGACCATTCAGTTTTCTGCTTCTCCCTGCACTGTATTATTCATTTATTTGTCATTCTGTGTGTTTTGAATTGAGCAAGATAAATAAATAAATAAAATAAAGTATAATAGAAATCTTATTTTGGTGTGATAATAAACAGTATTGGGAAGTATCTAGTTATTAATTACGTAATTAAATTGCATAGCTAACATTAGACTATAAACGAACTACACGACGATCGCATAAAAAATGTCACTGCCATAACAAGATTGTAAAGCCGTGTTCGGTGTGATGACGTTTTGTAACCTCATTTAGTCTCTTACTAGTAACTGCCTTTTTTAAAAAACACATAAAAGCTTCAAACCTCACGAGTTTGGTCTTTACTAACGTATTTAGGAAGAACAAAACGTTAAAGTTTCTTAAGGTTGTGTTAACGATAGACCTTATTTCGGGCATCTAACCAGAAACCCATTAAAAACATTGACACTGACTTAGCTGAAATACAAAGTTAGCTAAAACGCTAAGTTAGTTAAAATGCTAAGCTAGCTAAAATACAAAGTTAGCTAAAATGCTAAGATAGCTAAAATACAAAGTTAGCTAAAATGCTAAGTTAGCTAAAATACAAAGTTAGCTAAAATGCTGAGCTAGCTGAAATACAAAGTTAGCTTAAATGCTAAGTTAGCTAGAATACAGTTAGCTAAAATGCTAAGCTAGCTAAAATACAAAGTTAGCTAAAATGCTGAGCTAGCTGAAATACAAAGTTAGCTAAAATGCTAAGTTAGCTAGAATACAGTTAGCTAAAATGCTAAGCTAGCTAAAATACAAAGTTAGCTAAAATGCTAAGTTAGCGAAAATGCTAACTAATTTCCCGGATTTAGGACTCTTTTTTTAAAAAAAAGAATTGTATTTATTTATTTATTGATTTTATTTTTATGATGTTGAATGCAGGTAACAGTATTGCTATAACTGAGCTAAACTGCAAAGCATACTTTTTAAAAAAAAAAAAAATACAAGTGGTCATTTAGTAATTAAGGTATTGTGATGTAGGGCCTTTCCAGTTTTACTGCATTTCACTTTTTTTTTTAGTACAGAATGATCTCATTTTAAAATGCAGGACAGCTGGGGCTACTCTTCAAAATAAATAAATAAATAAAAATTATTATTATTATTGTTAAACCCAAACTCTGCCTTCTTGTCCTCCAGTTGGATACCAACCTTTGTATTTTCATAATTCAAATTCATCATATTTTGCAACAAAATATATTCTAATGTTTAAATATCTGAGTGACAGAAAGTACAAATATTCAAATTCAAATTAAACCTTTGGTGTAAGAAGTCATTACATGTATAAATCTCATTTATTATTTTAAAGTGAACTTATTTAACCTTAGGTGGAACTGGAAAAGAGATGTATCTAGATTTTATTTTTTATTTTTTTTTTTTTTTGACTGTCAGGACTCATTCCTGGTGGATTCACAGTTTAAAACATTTATTACAAAAGTAATCACAGTTACATTACTGTGATGACGTCATTAGAATAGTTGCGTTGCTTATTATATCTTCAGTTGGCTAACTAATAATCTGTAGCTTATTATATTTAAAACTAACCCTCCCAACACTAATAATATATAATATATAATAAATCTTTCTAACTGCCTCCATTATATTTGACTTTATTTCAGGCAGACTCCGTGGCCACCGCGCGGGGTCCTGATTCACGTGCGTCACAGGCAACACGTTTCAGTGGTACACAGCGCTTCAGTCATCCTCTAACTCTCTGCAGACTTTACACTTTAACCGTGTTCCAGTCACATTCGTCTGCGTCCATCCATCACGTCGTCCCGCAGACTTTTCTCCAGAGTGGTGTGTTGGTCCAAGATGGGGAAGAGAAGCAGGCAGCGGCAGAAGAACCAGAGTGGAGGAAGAGACGACAGAGACAAGGCTGTAAGACACACACTGATGCTGCTGCTGCTGCTAATGCTCCGTGTAAAGTCAGTCAGACACATGTTACCTGTCTCTACTACATGTGAGGGCAGCTGGAGTTAATTTAACAGAGGTTATCTTTGTGAAACATGGACAGTCATGCTGCTGTAAAGCTGCTAACAGCTGCAGCACCACAGCTACACTGCTGTTAGCTAACAGCAACTTGGCTGTATGATGTGAAAGTGTGTGACTATGTTTTGTCACGTTAGTCTATATATGTGCCAGAGCTCTATTAGAAATGCGTGTATTTAATGTGTCTGTGTGCACAGGTATAGTTGTGATATAGGCCTGCATTATAGCCCCATAGTCTTTAATGAGAGCACCGTGCAGGGAGGAGGGAAGCAGGGTTGAAAACCCCAAAAAAATTTAATTTAAATAAGTATGTAGTCAGTAGTTTGTGGATTATTAAATGCTGAACTGACCATTAGACCATACTATAATGTAACAAGTCTGTTAACATGGTTCACTAGGTATTTATCCTTTAAAAAAAGGCAAGAAATCATAAAATTGACATTTTGAATGACATTCAAAGGGACAGGTCACATTTTTTTGATGTGGGGTTGTATTGGGAACAATGGATTGAGTGATATTTAAAGGATAGTTCAGATTTTTTGGTGTGGGTCCATATGAGAGGTACTTAACCACAGTCTGTGTATTCCACAGAGTAGACGTCAGTCGGCATGAACCCCATTTTGGGGAGGGATGCTGGAGTCCAACATGGAAGCTAAGCAATGTACGGCTGTGGAGGGGTCAGCAGCAAAATGTATTTTAGCCACCTACAAAAAGTCAATATCAGTTTAAGCGTTCGCTATATTCCAAGTATTTTCACTGCTTCACCTTAATGTCAGACAGTGATTTCCACCGGGAAAATGAAGCTGTTATATTGCTGCCTTCAAAGCCAGACTCCACTGAGAAGAACAGAGATTTAACAATGGTGAGTTCAGGAGCTGCAGGTGTGAACACACCAAAACAACCGGACCGAGACCTTCTTGAAGAGGTGGTCTCAGTCTGGTTCCAAAGGAACTCTGGTGCGGTTGGTTTGTGGTGAGAAGGTGTTCCGACCTGGATGTGAAGCAACTGCAGTCACGTGACACATTGTTTGGGTTAAACATGAGCATGTTACAGTCCTGGAGGATTATTAATGTGCACCTCCTCCTGTACTGCCTTAATATGCACATTCAGCACATCCAATGCATCAAAACATTGTTTTCTAGTTGGAGCCGCGCCTCGTTTTCAAACTGTATGGTTTGACTAAAATGAACAATGACAGCAATATAGTCCACGATGAGCAGCGCTAAAATCAACCTGCGTAGTTGTCCCTCCATTGTGACATTAGAAAGTGTCACATTTATCTTGCAAGTGTACTCTTCTTCAACGTTTGCTTTACTTCCTGGATTTTTCCCACATGGAAATTCTGACCAATCAAGAGCAGCTTTCTCACACAAGGCATTTGATCTGGTCCTCTTGTAAATGCTGCCGTGAGAACACCAACCAACTCTAGGCAATTATACAACTTTGGAACAACATGAGTCCCTGATTCAGACCAAAGGAGACCACTCTAGGGCTGACAGCAGCCTGATCAAAGCAGTGTCTGACATCTACTGTATATAATACACTGACTATGGATAAGTACCCCATACAACCCCACTTAAAAACACCCATACTATCCCTTTAATGTCACTTTATTTCCCACGAAAGAGCCGTGTAGGTGTTTTTATCTGTGCACAAAAGCAGTCATGAAACATTGAGTGCATATGACCCATACTAATGACCACGTCGTCCATGTGTTCAGGGCTGGGGAGCTGGCTATGCTGACATAGTGAAGGAGAATAAGCTGTTTGAGCACTACTACAAAGAGCAGGGCCTGGTGCCTGGGGGAGAGTTTGAACAGTTTATGGATGCAATGAGGGAACCACTGCCAGCAACCATCCGCATCACTGGATACAAGAGGTGAGCCGGTCAAATAATAACCTGGATTCAGACTCTTTGGCTTGTTTGTGGAAAGCATCACGCTCAAAGCCACGCAGCCTTTTCTCTTTTGGAAACTGAGCTGTACGTTGCTTGTGTTGTACATTTTTCAGGACAGAAATAGAAAATATTGCTAACATCTCCGTCACATAAGCATCAATAAAATCCTCATTTTAAGGTTCACCATAAGTTTAAAGGTGCTTGTTTCTTGTTCCAGCCATGCCAAGGAAATCCTCCACTGTCTGAAGGACAAATACTTCAAGGATATTCTGGATGTGGAGATCGACGGCCAGAAGATCGAGGCTCCGCAGCCTCTCAGCTGGTAAGATCTTAAGGTTAACCCAAGGCTAAACTAACACACAGACTCAAAGTGAGTTCACACTGTGTCTGTCGTCTCCAGGTATCCTGATGAGCAGGCCTGGCACACCAACATGAGCAGGAAGATCATCAGGAAGTCTCCGCTGCTGGAGAAGTTCCACCAGTTTCTGGTCAGCGAGACCGAGTCGGTGAGTCGACACAAACCAAACAGAAGATTTAACACAAACACACGTGGCCTCGTTATCACATTGGCCATAAAATGTACCTATGGGTGGATTATAAGACAACGGCCCCCGGTCACAGACGTGTAAAAGGCCCCAGCACCTCTCTTAGTTAGTTAGCTAGTTATTTTATTGACACAGATAGATACAATATTTGGGTCCAAACAATATACAAAAAAAAATATTGCATACAACAAATACATCAATATTATTTAAACAAAAAAACATTTTTGGACATTTTGTGTCCTTTGTAATCATGTTGTGTCTCATTGTGGTTATGCTCATTTTTTAATTATTTGGTGCCTCTTTGTGTGTGCCTTTTTGTAATTACTTTGTCTTTTTCTATCATTGTTTGTCCTTTTGAGGTCATCTTGTGTGTTTTTGGCCATTTTGTGTCCTTTTTGTAGTCATTTTGTGTCCCTTTGAGGTCATTTTATATCTTTTTTTGGCATTTTTTGTCCTTTTGATGTCATTTTGTCCTTTTGTCATAATTTTGTGTCCATATTTGGTCATTTTGTGTCGCTTGTAAAGTCATTTTGAGTCTCCTTGACACAATTTTATTCGTTTTATTTTGTATCTCACTGTGTTTGTTTTGCCCATTTTGTAGTTATTTGTGTCTCTTTGCATGTCTTTGTTGTGTTTTTGTGTCTGCTCCTGGCCAGAACATGTTAATTTGAGTGACGTTTTTCAGGTAAAGGCCCCTGACACTCTGGGCCCCTGGACCTGTGCCTGTTAGGCCCATTCTGTAATTCATCCATGAATTTACCCCAGATAGGAGACTGGAAAAAAATAAGGAGCAGAAAATGTCAGAAGTTGTCAGAGGAATGAAGAGGCGAGCATCATTCTTGTGTCTGTCCTTGCAGGGTAACATCAGCCGACAGGAGGCTGTCAGTATGATCCCTCCTCTCCTCCTGAAGATTGAGTCACACCACAAGGTATGAGCTCTGCCCTCTGTGAAGGTCAGACACTGGGTCTGTCAGCGTTTGATGCATCGTCTGTTTTTATTTTTCTCCCTTGTGTCTCCAATTTTAAACACTCTCCTTGAGGCTTGAAAACAGCTGTCTCCTAAAATAATATATTGTTTTGAGGTGTTGATGTGCGTGTGTTTGTGTGCAGATCCTGGACATGTGTGCAGCTCCAGGGTCCAAGACAGCCCAGCTGATTGAGATGCTGCATTCTGACATGGACGTGCCATTTCCAGGTAAGACGCACACGTTTAAAACCTGGAGAGATGATGCAATGAAGGATTTTTTTTTCTTCCTAAATCCTGCCCGTTTTCGCTCTGTGCTCCAATTCCTGCTACACTTAGATATTCATTCATTCAGTATCAGTAACTTCTTACCCTACTAAGGGTTGCGGGGGGGCTGGAGCTAATCCCTGTTGACACCAGGACCAGTCACCAGATTATCACAGGGCTTAGAGTCACCCAATAACTTAACCTGCATGTATTTAGACTGTGGGAAGAAGCTGGAGAACCCAGAGAAAACCCACGCTAACACAAGGGGAACATGCAGGTTCAAACCCGTAGCCCTCTTGCTGTGATGCGACTGTGCTAACCACTGCAGCAACGTGCCACCATACTTGGTAACGTGCTGGTTAAAACTGTTGAAAAGAAAAACAAATTGTGAAAACGGTTGAAAGATGTCACTGGGGGACACTCTGTTTAGACACATTTGACAACTATATGGAAGCATGAGATGCATATTCTGTAATTTATCATAGTCCAATCATTGATATCATATTTATTATTCACTTTATATCATTTACAGCACATGTTCAGTGTGTTTTCCCGCCAGATTCGCTCACAGAAAAATTAGACGAGATGCCAAAACTGTCGCTGCAGATCACAAGCCGACCTGGGCACTTGGCGCTGCCCTGTGTCCAGTCTGAACGGCCCAGTCGCTTTACATCGGCGCAAAAAGCAAGCGGGCAGCACCCCGCAATAAATCTCAACCTGCATTAGCCAGTTGTTTGATCAGAAACGTCAGCCAGGTTTGATTCCTCCTTAGTTCTGTGGTAACGTTAAAGACAGAGTTCCCACTGTCATGGAAGCCCAGAAAAGTCATGTTGTTTTACTTTGTTTATCAAAGTTAACATTATGAATATATCCCTCCATCGCATACTGCAGTATTTGCTGTCTGCGTGTTTAAGGTGTGTGTGTGTGTGTCGCCCAGATAAACACCGCCACACTCGACTGAATGTAACCAGTGCTGCCATGTTTCTTTTGTCAAACTTGTCCAACCTAGTGACAGACTAAGAGGGAGGGGCTTAGGATCAGTCAGCTGGTCACATGTTTATTGTCCATATCAAACACAGAGAACATCTGTAAATATAGAGTAACGACTGTAACCCAGTCACTGCCTCTCTAACAGTAGATAACTGTGATCCGCTCTTCTGCTCTCCAGAGGGCTTCGTCATCGCCAACGATGTGGACAACAAGCGCTGCTACCTGCTCGTGCACCAAGCCAAGCGTCTCAACAGCCCCTGCATCATGGTGGTCAACCACGACGCCTCCTGCATCCCCACGCTCAAGATCGACGTAGACGGCACGAAGGACATCCTCTTCTACGACCGCATCCTGTGTGACGTGCCCTGCAGGTCAGCAGAGAGCTGCAGGACTCATGTCTGCGTCACACACGTGTCACAGTCCTGCAGGAGAGTTGGGGTTCAGATGTGTGAGGAGGAGGAAGTGGATAAAGACAGAAATATGGTTGATAAGCTCAGCTGTGTGGGTGGGTGTGGGTGTTTGGCTGCAGAAGAGATTTCACGTGACAGATGGAAATGAGGCTTTGCCCTGTCTGTCAGACGCAGGGTCGTTACAGGCCCTTATAAATAGCTGTTAATAATGTTTTGTTCTGAGTGTTTCAGTGTGAGATCAGTGGTATAACATCCTCCTTCTCTTGAAGTTCAGCTTCATTTTATGGCCAAAACAGAACTGCGTTTGTTTGCAAATGCTGCCCGAGTTTGGCCAGCTGTGGTGCTGAAGCCAGGAGCCCCTGCCAAACACAACAGAGGGAGAGGGAGGGGAGGGAGGGCAGTAATGAAGACGGCGTGACGCAGGCAGTGATGTGAACAGTCAGCTAAAGCCCGGCGTTTAGACACTTTATGCTTGGCAGACATTTTTGCCCTGTGAGAAGCGTCGGGGATCTCTGGTGGTTTCAGCGCCTCGGGCCAAACTGGGGATGTGTCTGACTGATGCTGCTGTCTGCTCTGTGTTGTGCAGCGGGGACGGCACCATGAGGAAGAACATAGATGTGTGGAAGAAATGGACGACCAGCAACAGCCTGCACCTCCACGGGTGAGTGGGGAGAGAGAGTGTGTGTGTGTGTGTGTGTGTGTGTGTGTGTGTGCTCTCATGACAACATAGGAATTCATGCGCCTGTGTGGTCGACCAAATTGACTAAAGGACGGGGGAACGGAGTGTGTTCTCTTCTTGCTAATTAAAAAAAGTTGGCAGTATTACAGTGTGTGTGTGTGTGTGTGTGTGTGTGTGTGTGTGTGTGTGTGTGTGTGTGTGTGTGTTTGTTCACCAGGCTCCAGCTGCGTATCGCAGTGCGCGGGGTCGAACAGCTGGCTGTGGGAGGGAGGATGGTCTACTCCACCTGTTCACTCAACCCTATAGAGGACGAGGCTGTCATCGCAGCACTGCTGGAGAAGAGCGAAGGTAACACACACACACACACACACACACACAGATCTGTACAGTTAAAATAATATGCGTTGGTTTTTTGTTTTGTTTTTTCAAATCAAAGTTTTACTTTTGTGTGCTGCACTGTAGTTCTTACTTTATTCCCTGTTACTAAATGCTTCTTCATGAATAGTCTGTTAACTTAATGAGGCTTTTGTTCCATATCTAGTTTGTCTCTTAACTTCTGGTTCTTATTACTGGCTATAGTAAACATTAGCCAAAGGTCTCGGCCCTGATTGGTTCACGCCGCCCCTTATACAAGCCTGATTCCACAAAGGTCGGGGCTCTGTCTAAAACATAAATAAAAACAGAATGCAATGATTAACAAACCCTTGTTGACCTATAGGTTTGAATACAGTCCAAAGACAAGATATGTAATGTTCAAACTGTTCAACTTTTTCTGACCTTGATGCAACACGTCCCAAAAAGTCAGGACAGGAGCATGTTTCATGCATCATGTGACATCACCTTTTATTGTAACAACACTCAGCAAGGGTTTGGAAACTGAGGACACTGACTGTTGAAGTTTTAAAAGTGAAATTATTTCCAGTTTTTGCCTGATATGCGACTTCAGTGTCTCAACAGTCCGGGGTCTCCACAGCTGCATTTTGTGTTTTTTATAATGTCCCACACATGTCCAGTGGGAGACAGGTGTGGACTGCAGGCAGGTCAGTCTGGTACCTGCACTCTGTCACTACGAAGCCATGCTGTTGGAACACGTGCACAATGTGTCTCATTGTCTCGCTGGAATAAGACGGGACGTAGTGGGGGTGTCGGTGGCTTAGTGGTAGAGCAGGCGCCCCATGTACAAGGCTGTTGCCACAGTGGCCCGGGTTCAACTCCAGCCCGTGGCCCTTTGCTGCATGTCACTCCCTCTCTCTCTCTTCCCCCTTCACGCTCTTCTGTCCTGTCAATTAAAGGCTAAAAATGCCCCAAAAAATATCTTAAAAACAGACAAACCTGGATGTAGCTTTCAGCATTAATGGAGCCTTTACAGATGTGAAGTTACCCATGATGCCTTGGGCACTAACGCACCTCCATACCGTCACAGATGCTGCAGATGTTTCTGGATGTTGTTGATATCTGGCCTTTACTTTGCACAGTCTTGACTGTCATTTATAGATGCAGCGATGTGTTTACTGACAGTGGTTTTTCCAAAGTGTTCCTGAGCCCATGTTGTAATATCCTTTGTACAGTCATGTTGGTTTTGAATGCAGTGCAGCCTGAGGGGTCAAAGGTCATGTCCCTTACATGCAGAGATTTCTGCGGAATCTCTGAATCTTTTTTTGCATCGTAGATGGTGAAATCCTTAATTTCTTTGCAATCGTGCGTTGGGAAATGTTATCCTTCAACTGTTGGACTGTTGGACACAGTTTTTCACACACTGGTGAACCTTGGGCCGTCGTCACTTGTGAGCCTTTCGAGGACGCCCCTTTCATACCCAGTTATGACACTATCATGTGTTACCAGTGGTGTTTTTTTGAGCATCCCACAACTTTTCCAGTCTTTTCCTGCCCCTGTCCCAACTTTTTGGAACGTGTTGCATCAAATTTAGAGTGAGTGTATATATTTACAAAAAACAATAAAGTGTATCAGTTTGAACATTAAATATATTTTCTTTGTGCTGTATTCAACTGAATATGGGTCAAAAGGATTTGCAATCTGTTCACATTATTCAGTGTCTTTACTCTATTTTGGAATTAGGGTTGTAAATTTCTCAGAGGTGGGAACCCACGTCCGCATTAATGAGGAGTTTATGTGACTGACTTCACCACATCCACCACAGCTTAGCTTTGTGAACTAGCTTTGTGTTGTAGCAGTAACTTGATGTTTTGGTGGTGAAACCCTTAAGAGCATGGGTGCCTAGCTCAGTGGTTTCCAACTGGTCGATCGTGGTCCAAAAGTGGGTCGTAGGTCCATTCTGAATGTTTGTAAAAAACACATTTTATTTTTGGTACAGTGAATTTCTGGCACAGAGCTTTTATTTTGATGTTCAGTTTCCTGCTGTAGAGTGAGGAGGAACAGCCAGCTTCTTGACAACATAAATGGCAGATAGAGAAATGTGAAACGCAGATAGCAATAAATTCAGAGAATAAAATAAAATAAAATAACTAATGATAATATGACAAGTACACAAACATTTGGGTTACATAGAGCTGTTGGTAGCTGCTGTACCTCCTACAAAGGAAATAAATGACTGCCACATGTCTTTAAGATTTGTCTTTAATAATGTCGGCGTGGGAGCATCTGATTGAGAGTGGAAGCTTTTTACTAAAACTAGTGTGAGAGATGTTTGGTCTGATCACCTCACTCTGTCAGGTGCGTCCACATCAGATCTATTCTCCTGTGCTGTGTGATAATGCAACTAAAACCCAACGAGTCTCCTCTGTGACTGTATTTGTTCATCTGCCACACATTGTGTTAGCTCATGTTTGAATGCCCACACAGAGCATTTCTGTCATGTTGATATCATACTGGTGAGGACGTACTGCTGTGCCGCTCTTTAACTGTATTTTATGTTGTAAAACTGGTCAGATAATCCAGAACAGAGGAGTCGGAGCACATGAGGCCAGTGGCTGCAGAACCAACAGCACAATTTAATTCAGTTTTGAGCTGCTAAATGGATCCTCATATACTGTATGAAAATTATATCTAAATTTAACCAGTCTTTTTCTGCCAAGTAATGTCTTTCCCTTCCCCGCTGCCAGGAGCGTTGGAGCTGGCCGACAGCTCGGCTGACCTGCCAGGGCTGAAGTGGATGCCTGGGGTCACTTCCTGGAAGGTACTGGAACATTTAAGCCTTGGTGGCCATTACAACAAACCAACTGTAACAACAAACCATAAAGGAAAACAGTGTTTAGGTCGTGGAAGTGCTTCAGAGTCAGACAGGATTCTGACTGTGGATTACTTTGATTGGCTCGCACACTAAAAACAGTTGTCGTCTCTGCAGCTGATGACCAAAGAGGGCCAGTGGTTCTCGGACTGGTCCGAGGTGCCGAGCAGTCGTCACACGCAGATCCGCCCCACCATGTTCCCACCTAAAGACCCAGAGAAACTCGCCAGCATGCATCTGGAGAGATGGTATGTACACACTCAGCCATCAAAGATCTGTGCTATGATACAACGTGAAGGACTCTGTTTATGACTCCTCAGTTCCTAAGTCCTTTCCCATAACTCTGACCCACAAACCTTTCAGTCCATGTATGGCTCAGCTCTAATAGCCTTGGCTAAAGGCTCCACAGCCAAAGCAAATAGGAGCAGGAAGTCTTGTTTGACACCCCTCTGAGTGCCAAAATAATCAGAGCGTTTTCTTTTGCTAAGTTCAGGAACAAGGAGGTGATTATAAAAAATACCCCTCTAATAAATTTCCCCCTTAGGTGGAATTTTTAGTGTATAGAAAAGGAAGAGCTCCCAACCCCTTCTCCTAATTTAACTCATTTTTCTCATCTTTATCCTCCTGAGAGAATTTTGTCCTGATGAAAGCAGACGAACACAAACACGCCATCTTCTCTGTTTTCGTTGATGCCAAATTCATTAGCTGAGTAATGTGTTTGATTTATTTTCTTGGCACAGCTCTGCACACACACTCATACACACCCTCTACATGGATGCACATACATGTCCACACCTGCACTCTCACTTAATGGGAGATGATGTCATTTCTCCTCTGCAGCTCTAAGTTTAATGCTCAGGCCGGCTCGATGCAGCCCAGCAGAGGGAGCTGCTGTCACACGATAACCAAGCACTCTCATATATGCTGCAAAAAAACCCTTGTCTGTCTTCACAGTAGGTGGCACCATAAAACCCAAAGCCTTGATTTATATTTGTGTGCGTGTGTGTGTTTTAATGTCAGTATGAGGATTCTGCCACATCACCAGAACACTGGAGGCTTCTTTGTGGCTGTGCTGGTGAAGAAAGCCCCGATGCCGTGGAACAAAAGATATCCCAAGGTACTTTGTCACAAACACACACACACTTAACGGATGATCACATTGTCAGTCTCACTTGAGGAGGCAAATGGAGCAGAATCCCCCCGTGTGGGGTACAGGGTATGGCTGTTGAAGCAGCACAGCACCACCCCACCCCCGCCACCCACACACACACCTCTGCATCACTCACCTGTTACTAACCACAGCTGGGACGTCTCCTTTCTTCCTCCTTTGTCTGCTCGTCTCCCTCCCCGTCGTCTCCAGCTGAGGAAGGACGTCTCGTCCAGCTCAGCAGCCCAGACTGAAGCCTCCCCGGCAGCCTTGACCCCCACAGACACTCCCCGCCTCCCAGATAGTGCTGTGGAGGAGGCGGAGGGGGGAGGCCTGGAGGGAAAAGTGGACGAGGAGGCACCCAAAGGAGCTCCCTTGGCTCAGGAGACCTCTGCTAAACAAGATGGAGTGTGTGGGTGAGTCATGATGGTGTGGTGAGCGAACAAAGGAAAACTGCCGTTATAATAAAAAAAGATGATGCTGCTGTGACTGAGAAATTACTCTTCAGATTAACAGCCATCACTAGTCCTGAAAAAATACAGACATTATATAATGTGGAAAAAAAGGATATGTTAAATACGAGCATTTAGGATAAAACAAAAAAACAGAATATTAAATCAAAGCTGTGAGTTTGTCCTCACTCTGGCATGAACATAGGACCCAAGCAGCTTCCTGTTTATAAAAGACAAGAATTCATTTCAGCTTCACTCAGTCTGCACCGCCCAGACAGTAAAATGTGTTTCAGTCAGCCAGCCAAACTCAACCCGACCTGCAAACTGCAGACTTTCTGCATTATAGTAGCACAGTTGTCACGACTGAAGACAGAGACACAGACTGAACGTGTGTGTGTGTAAGAGAGAGAGAGAGTGACACAGAGAGAGGAGGAGAAGGTGAATCACTGCTTACAGTGTGTCTGTAAGTTATTAATAACTCACTCAGGATGCTGCTTTGACACTTCTTGACATTTGATATTTCTCTAGTTAACTTACCGAACCTGTCGCATCCCTGCTGCTGATAATGAGCTGACAGATGGATTTATAACGTCTTTAGTACCTGTGGGTCAAATGCACATATTTGGAATTGGTAAATGCTTCAATACAGAAGGAAAAAATGAGGAGATTACTTAAACACCTTAATGCATTTGTTTTACCTCCTCCTCACATGTTTTGAATTAATTTAATCTGTGAGCAAGAGAGAAAGCTTTGGTGGGCCGGATGTGGCCCACAGGTCACCATTTAAGGATTGCTATCTAATTAATTTGCTGCTCTTCTGGTTACTACCCTACTAGCCACCTGAGTCTGGTGGGAGCTAGCTAGCGGCGCCACTCGCAATTACCGCTAGTAACGCCACCCCGACCCAACAGGGTTGCTGTGGACACGTTGTGCCCACCCTCTGGTCTCTCTTAAGGTCGCCCAGTGAGTAAGCGGCTCAGTTTTGAACCGCAAACCCCCTTTGGCATTGTTGACTATGTTGTCACCGCTAGCAGTGTCAGCACATCTAGTGGTGCTGACATACTTAACAACTAAAGAGGTTTTGCCACTCATACTAAAGCCACTCCCGGGGCGTCGGTGGCTTAGTGGATAGAGCAGGCGCCCCATGTACAAGGCTGTTGCCACAGCGGCCCGTGTTCGAGTCCAGCCTGTGGCCCTTTACTGCATGTCACTCCCTCTCTCTCTCTCTCTCTCCCCTTTTCACACTTGGCTGTCCTGTCCATTAAAGGCAAAATGCCCAAAAAAAAAAATCTTAAAGCCACTTACTCATCAGAGCTACCAACAGAAAAGATGTCCCGCCTCTGGGACGGCGTTACCTGTAGTAATCACCACAAGTTAGCTCCCACTTGATCCAGGTGGTGGGCGGTGCAGAGCAGCTAAGGCTAATGTTTGCTAACTAGTGGAGACCAGAGCGTGGGCAGTGGGCGCCATGTTTCTGCATGTTTAACACGGCTAGCTGTCTGTCAGCAAAACCAACAGAAACTACAATAAAATAAAAACACTGACATCACAAACATGAAAATTGCACCCCCTCTACATGGACAGCTCTTTGAAATGTGGCGCTAAAGCTCACTCTGACACTGACACTGACTAGTGGAGCGCCGGACTAAGAGCAAAGGCATCTCGTATTTTAGGTCATTTAGTGTCTTTTTCATAAAAAATAACCAGTTAACGGTAAATAGGCATCAGGCTATCGCAAGCAGCATTAACTGAAGCTGACATCCATAATCACAACTATATCTACTGTACTGTGTATTAAGCATGAGTAAATTAGAGTGATAAATGAATGTCTGTCTCTTCTGTGTCCCTCAGCCCTCCGGCCTCTAAGAAGATGAGGCTGTTTGGTTATAAAGAAGATCCCTTTGTGTTCCTCACTGAAGACGACCCTGTGTTTAACACCATACAGTAAGTGTGTGTCTCTGTATGTGTTAGACATGGAAATGATCGTCTTCAGCACTTTGTTGTAGCTAAACATTTCTCTTCCTGTTTTCTCCAGATCTTTCTACAACCTGTCTCCAGACTTCCCCAAACTCAACGTTCTGACCAGGACCCACGAGGGCAAGAAGAGACACCTGTACATGGTGTCCAAGGAGCTGCGCAACGTGCTGCTGAATAACAGCGAGCGCATGAAGGTGTGTGTGTTTGTTCTGGAACAGCGTTTAGATCATCACACAACACACAATGACTACATTTACATGCACAGTAATAATTAGTCTGAACATGACAATATTCTTAATTTGATGTGGGCCCTTTAACCAGCAGGGTTTTTTCCCTATTTTGCATTTTCAGATTTATACACGATATTATTTTGACACCATAAACGACATGTTAGGGCACGTTAGTTTGAGAACGCACAGCCGCATGTAAACAGGAGTGTTAGTGGAATATCAGTCACGTTAAATGATGATGACGCACTTCCTTTATCGAAATACAGTAACAATAGATGAGGGTTTCCCACACTTTCACATCCACATTTTGGTTTTCTATTTTTGGAGCAGTTGTAGGTGAGTGTTTATATATACTCTTCAGTTATTATGTGCTCTACAGACAGAGCAGCAGGTGCAGTCAAAGTGAAACTTGACCTTCAGTGAGCTGGGTCTAAAGTTTGCTGTCACTCACAAACAGCTGCTCCCCATATCCATTGATCTGGTCTGATCAGCTCTGATCGGATCAACTGATCAGTCACACACCTATGACTCAAACCTCCACAATCAGCTGCTGAAGGAAAGAAAGTTCAGCCTGTGCTGTGTTCACTGACCCGCAAAAACGTCAGAATTTAGAAAGATTACTCTGGGTAGTGACCGAAAGAATGAGATCGCGAGTACAAGCGGCCGAAATGAGTTTCCTCCGCAGGGTGGCTGGGCTCAGCCTTAGAGATAGGGTGAGGAGCTCGGACATCCGGGAGGGACTCGGAGTAGAGCCGCTGCTCCTCCACATCGAGAGGAGCCAGTTGAGGTGGTTCGGGCATCTGGTAAGGATGCCTTCTGGACGCCTCCCTTGGGAGGTGTTTCAGGCATTTCCAACTGGGAGGAGACCTCGGGGCCGTCCCAGAACACGCTGGCGGGATTACATCACCTGGCTGGCCTGGGAACGCCTCGGGGTTCCCTCGGAAGAGCTGACGGAAGTGGCTGGGGAGAGGACTGTCTGGGCTTCTTTGCTGAGGCTGCTGCCCCCGCGACCCGGACCCGGATAAGCGGAGGATGACGAGTACGAGTACGAGTAGTACACAGAATGGTTCAGGGACACAGGCACAAAAAAAAAAACAGAGTACCCATGGGGATTAGCCCCGCCCCCACCTCAGGGGAAACATTGTATATATGACAAATCAATAATCAATTCTTTCCTGGAGGCAGTACAGCTGGTATTGATCACACTATACAAACTGCATCATGTTTATTATATCAGTGTTTGGAGTCAGGCATAGTGTGTGTGTGTGTGTGTGTGTGTGTGTGTGTGTGTGTGTGTGTGTGAGAACATGAAGCAGCCTAACAGATGGGACCCTCTCCTATCCCAACTCCCTCTGGTCCTCCACCCTGTAGCACCTGCACAGGTGGCTCTGTGTGTGTGTGTGTGTGTGTGTGTGTGTGTGTCAGTCTCTTTGTTCTCCTCCCTGTGTTTGATGCTTTTCACTCTTTAGTCACTTTCTAAACCACAGTGAGTTGTGTGTGTGTTCACATGTCCTCTTTATAATAGCTGAGTTTCACAGAGAGTATAAATGAAATCAGGCATTTTTATAACGCTAATAGTTTAATATTTAAGAGAATTGAATCCCAGTTTCTTCAGACTTATTATTCTCATTAAAATTATAATGGGAGGTTTATTGCTCTTGCTTATCTTCCCTCAGGTTGGTGAAGAATTCAGTGTGCATATTTATGTGTTGTTGAGTTTTACTCACTGACAATTTCCTCCCACTCGTGCTGTGTTTACCCAAACTTCTGTAATCTCTCGTGCAGTAGACGCCTTGAGTAAGGTAGTTTGGTGAACATCAGAACAAAACACATTATCAGTAATAATACAAGAGCACACGCAACATAATTAGTCCTTTATTTTAATTTAAATTATTACTCTCAGTCATGTTTCAGAAGAGATAATTAGTGCCGTTTAACTCAGCAAAAGTTGTACAACAAAGACGGAGCAATATGTCAACGTGCTGTTTGTGCCTCCGCGCTGGCTGAAGGTGTTATGATGTCAGGTTGTCCGTCCGTCCCACTCCCATTTAGCACAAACATCCACATGGAATAAAGCAGTGGTTCCCAATCTTTTTCCTATAGGGACCCATTTTCAATAATTGAGTGACATATTTTATCGATATTTCAAATTCAGTGCATAACAGTAACAATAACAGTAACAGTAGGGGTGTAAAATTATCGCATTAATTGCGAATAATTAATTACAGCCATATTTAACGCGCTATGTTTTTTGATCGCGTTAATCTCATTTTTAATCTCTAACTTTACTGTTTCTGTATGCCACAGAGTTGCCTTTTATAAAATCCGTCTGTAGGCGTATAATTGGGCTTCTTTGTGCTTGGGTTTTGGGAGAGCTGCAGCGCTACAGAGCAGAGCCCAGCATCAGCATTGATGACTGTCCCCTGCAGTGGTGGTCTGCTCACTCAGGAGCCTATGAAAAGCCGTCTGCCCTAGCAAGCAAGTATCTGACCTCTCCGGCAACCTCCGTGTAATTTTCGGGACAATCAAGGCAGGATTCAGGATTCAGGACAACTGCTTGGATTTTGGGACCGTGCCGAAAAATTCAGGACCGTGCCGAAAAATTCAGGACAGTCCCGAATTGTCCTGCATCTGTGTTCAAGTGTGTTATTGTTGAAAACAATAATTATGACTTTATAAAACCACTTTTTGTAATGTATATCAATCTTTTGATCATCTGCCACAATAATGTAATGAATTTAAATGAAAATACCTCAAGTTGAGGGCTTTTCTCTGCAATTTTGAGATGAGATTAAAAAAGAGATTAATTAGATCAATTAATTACAGATCATAATTAATTAATCTCTCCATTTTTTTAATCTCTTGACAGCACTAAGTAACAGTACAGAACAGCTGATGAATGGTGCAATTAACCCAAACTATGAACGCAGTAACTTGAGGTCTGCACAAAACGAGCCATTTGGATAGATTTTGAGCAGATTATTTCCTGTGAATATTGCATTATATGTTTTTCTGTATTATGTGTTTTAGTTTGCTTCTTTAAGACAAATTCAGTGTTCTCTTCTTCCTGATGCTCGGCTGTTGTTCTGTCAGCTCTTTGTTTTGACTGCATACTTTTCTAATTCAGGACGAGGCTGTTGTTCAGAGAGTGAACGTTCTGTAAATATAACTTTTGCTCAGGTCTTCACCGTGACCTTATCCTATTTTTATGCCTCCATGGTGGTGATTGCCATGGCAGCATTTTCAGATTGTCCGTCTATCTGTCCGTCCCATCTTAGTGAACACGATATCTCAAGAATGCCTCGAGGGAGTTTCTTTAAATTTGGCACAAATGTCCACTCACTTGGAGTAGAAGATGAACTGATTAGATTTTGGTGGTCAAAGGTCAAGGTCGCTGTAACCTTGCATCCATCTCATTATCATGAGTGCAGTATCTGGAGAACAGCTTCAGGGAATTTCTTCAAATTGTGTACCAATGTTCACTTCGAGTGAGATTCAACTGATTAGAATTTTGTCTGGTCAGAGGTCAGCAGCACTGTAACAAAGTCTACTGTCCATTATTGAATCCCATAGCTCGGTAACAGAAGGGGAGACATTTGGTCGGGTGCTGAATTGGTGACAGTAATCTTTGCTGTCCATCTTGAGTCTGTGGTGACTGTATAGATCTAATGTGCTGACCGTAGACTGTTTAAAATTCTGGACATAGCCATCGTGACATCACCCATTGCTTGATGGACTTCTGTTTTGAAGGCTTTAGTTTGGCACTTTGGCTGTCACCATTTTGGAGCCAGAAGAGACCATATGTGGAAGAGAGGGTGGAGATAACCCTAATGCTAGCTGCTAGCTTAGACAGTTAGCATGGTGTAATTGCAGCTACTGTTAACTGTGATATTGCTAATGCTGATTTCCACTAGCAAAAAAACAGGCTTGAAACCATTAAAACATAATGCACTGACTGGAAATCTGAACATCCAGTTTCATAGATGCTCCTTTAGAACAACCAAACGCTGAACTTTTAACACGGCGGTCTATGGGGACTGATTTGCTGTTGGAGTCAGCCTCAAGTGGTCATTAGAGGAACTGCAGTTTTTGGCACTTAAGTTTTGGCTTCATTTTCCAACCCCAGAAGTTGCTGCTTCGTGCAGCGGGGCTAAAAATGTGTGTGAAGCATCCTTATTTTGCCAAAATATACACACAATACCTTTTGTTGTTAAATTCCTTCAAAGTCTTCACTACACACTTTGTAGTATGAGTCTTGAGAGACTTGGATGTAGGCTGTTACTTGACTGGTTGGCGGAGGCAAACGACCACGAGGTGCTAATTCTCTTTTTCTCTCAGGTCATTAACACAGGAGTGAAGGTGTGGTCTCGCAACAGTGACGGGGAAGAGTTTGGCTGTGCCTTCAGACTGGCTCAGGAGGTAACACACACACACACACACACACACACACACACACAGTTAAGTAATTACCTGTAAACTAATTTGCTTTTTTGTTGAGCAGCGTTTTATTAATTGAAAGTTATGTCATTATGAAAACATCCCCTCACACTCTTCACACCTTAGCGACACATTTTCACACAATTCCCATAATCCTCTTTTTGTATGCAAACCAACCTCATCATTTGAAGTTATAAACACAGTGATACATGGTGATGTTTATATTTCTAGGATTTCAACACTACATATTCTTTAATTTTATGCTTTATTTCATAGTAAAAGCAGCGTCTTTATGTTCATGTTAGTTACTTTATCTGTCATCAGTGTATCCTCCACAACACAGCTGAATAACAACGGAGCCAGACGCCTGAGTTCACACTCTAAATAAACTTATAATAAATTCACTTTATATGCACTGTGTAACTCTAAAGGGTCATCCACGTCTCCTCTCTGTCCTACAAGGGCATCTACACTCTGCAGCCGTATATTCGCTCCAGGATAATCAGAGTGAGTGTGGAGGACATCAAAGTGCTGCTGACCCAGGAGAACCCTTTCCTCAGCAAGCTGGAGGATGATGCTCACGCTCAGGCCAAGAAAATGGGTACGCACGGCAAGAGAGTCTCAGTCCTAAATATATAAGACATGCTCTGACTTAAAGAGAACAGTAAAGCGCTATAGTTAATATCACAACAGATTTCACAACCACAGGTTTGTTTCTGATATTGAACAACATAACAACAAGGATTTGGGAAGCAGCCGCAGCAGCCTGGAGGTCAGAGTAGTGGATTAATGACCCCAAGGTTTTTGGCTTGGCTGGCATAAAATGAAAAGTGAATGAGTAATGCTCCGTCCTCCTCAGCAACTGCTTTTGAGCTGCCCTTGAGCAAGGCACTGACCCCAAAACACACTCATAAGAGGAGCTGAGTAGTTCCAGCAAAAGAAAACTGTAGTTACACTCAGATATTAGTGTAAGAAAGCGTACATGGCGAGCATGATTCCAGTTCTGAATCTGTTTTCTCCCCACAGTCATGGGAAGCATTGTGCTGAAGTATATTCCCAACCCAGAGTAAGCTGATTTTTTTAAAATATATTTTCTCATTACCTTTTTGCAGTGATGTCCTAGTTTTTGGTCATCTCTGACTCTCACCGTAACCCTCTGTTCCTCAGTAACCCAGCGGAGCCTCAGTGTCCCATCCAGCTGTGTGGCTGGAGGGGAAAGACGTCCATCCGAGCCTTCGTCCCCCGCAACGAGAGGTTCCATTACCTCCGAATGTTAGGCGTGGAGGTATTCAGAGACAAGCAGGGCCTCGGGCAGAAAGGGAGAGATGGAGAAAAGGAAGAGGTAGAGGATGAAGCGGTAAAGGAGGAAGGAGCGGCGGAAAACGAGGCAGAGCTGGACTTTGAGAACAGTGATGAAAACAGATCATCAGAGCCAAAGAAGCAGCCAGAGGACGAGTAGCCGTGAGTGTAGAGGGGACGGTAGAGAGAGGACTGACTGAAGGCTTGGTAAAACTCTGAGCTGCTGACCAGGTCAAAGACCGCGTCATGTGGTCAGGAAGGTGATGTGCCTCTACGGGTGTCTCTGGTCACCACACTGCCACTGCAGCAGGGTTGCCTCCCACAGATGGACTCCACTGGGATTTTTAATTGTTGGAGCCCCTCCAGGAGTCGGCTTTGTAGTTAAATGGCGTCTTATTTTATTGAACTGTTTTTTTTTTATATATATATATTTTACCAAACTTACCCCACTGACCAAGTGGCATCAGTTTTCTTTCCGTTGCTCGTGTTCAGAGGTTTATATTAACTGCCATCTCATTTTCTACACCTGTAATTTAGCAGAAATATGGAGTTGATTAAAGCGTTAAAGGTTAACTGTACCTGTTCACATGATTTGACTTTATGCTCATCCTTTGCCTACTCAAGTATTAAAAGTACACTTGAAAAGGGGGTTTATTGCTTCTGCAGATTTCAGACATAGTTAAATGGCTGTGAGGAGTGAAATAGAGGATGAACCCCTGAAACAGTGAATAAGGTTGTACTGCAGCTTCCTGGGACGGGGCGAAGGTGCTGCAAGGTTTTGTTTATGACATTTTTAATAAAGTTTCACCTGGAGGTGGAAGTAAGTCACACCTGTGCAAGTCTCAAGTCTCAACCTTAAAGTTTCGAGCAAGTTGCAAGTGACAGTGGTGAGAATCAAGTCAGGTCAAGTCCCTGCTTTTCTCTTTAGTTTTCCTTTAAGGACAAAATTTACAGTTGAAAACCGGTAACATATTTACATCTTTAAAATCACAATAATTTTGTATCATGACTTAAGTGTCATGGATCCTCTGGTGATTTCCACCCTAATATCAACACAGTTTATCTTTGTACATTAAACAGTCTAATGGCAGCTGGCAGGAAGGACTTCCTACAGCGTCCTGCACCACTAATGAAAACAAAGTTATGAATATTATATTGTATTTCTGCCAGTATGTCCCCCTAAATCCTACACACTGGATCTTAAGGCCTGAATTTGTGAGGTCTTAAGCGGCATTTATACTTGTAGCCTACACCGTTGTGAGCATTTATACTTGTGCGGTGGTGTGTCTGTGTCACTCTGCAGTTACACATCCTAAACACTAGTTGGTGGCGGAGATTTCTGTGAAGTGCTGTAAAGTTTAGTTGATTCAAAACACACATTAAACACACATTAAACACACATTAAACATGTCTTAATAGAGACAGTTTCAAACACAAATCGGCTTCACTACTGGACACATTTTCCCCACAAATACAACATGCTAACGTTATTAGCACAAGCCTATAGCATTTTGCATTGTATCAATTAGCCTAGCAGCTAGCAGACTTTTCCTCTACTCATATGAAACCAGGGACAACAGCAACATTTAACAAAAGTAACAGCGCAAAATTCAGCTCCATTACAACTCACAAGGTTCACTGACAAAACAACTGTCTTATACTAAACATGTTTTCCAAACAAATATAACATGCTTATGTCGACTACACGATAGCCATGGCGTCGATTCAACGTGGAAGTATAAATTCTGCCTTAATTGTCACAAATGTTTTACTAATTTCATTTATCCATCTTTAATTTTTTTCCAAATGCTTTCAAGTCAAGCTCTTCTGCTTTTAAGTCGACATTTCTGATGCTGCAAATCTTTTAACTTGTCTCTGAATGTAATACTTTATCTTCCTGGTTGCACTTGGCGGTTGGTAAAATGTCGATTAATCAAACTCACTCTGATAACGATATTTCTACATGAAACCAGCCTCTGCACAGGACCACATATACACTACTGACCTTTATACTAAGCTTCTATGCTTGAATAAGAATTATTGATTTATCCAAAAATCAGTCTTGATTAAAATCATTATGAGGAGGTCTTAAAATCCTGAAATCTGCCACCTGCAGACTCCCTGAGTGATGATCAACATAAGAAGCACAAAGTTTAACTTCCCATGACAGCAGCATATTTGCTGCATCTTGTCAGCGGTTGTCACGGCAGCCTCAGCGCTCTGGATGGACGGATGGACAGACATCTCTCCTCCTGTTTATTACCCAGTCCAGCTGCCATGACAACAGCCGCCATGACAACCACCAGCCCCCTCACCTCTCTCTGGTGACGGGAGGGAACAGAGGGACCACAGAGAGAATCCTGCACTCCTCCGCTCTCCTCTTCATGTTCTCCTCCCAACTCCCTCCTCACTCCTCCTCTTCATCTTTGTCCTCTGCTGTCCCCTGATCACTTCGTTTTTTATTTAAATCTGATCTGCGGCCTCTGAAGTGCACGGCAGTGGGTGTTATCGTGCAGGAGAGCTGCTGTCATGTCAATTCCCTCAGCCCGTGGATGTGCCGGTGCCAGCGCTGTTTGCAGGGGGAGAAGGGGACAAGTCTGGGGCGAGAGGAAGAGGAAGCCCTGTTTCTTTCTTCCCCTGCTTCATATGCTGTTTCCAAAAGAAGTTAATAGACATTTTGACCAAACGTGGCCGATTTCCACCCTTCATCACTGCTAATATGACAGAGACAGATGGAATGAAAGGCTAAACGGTTGATTAGTGAGCAAAGTGACTGAGGGAGGGGATGGATAGACTGAACAACAACAGCGAGACGGAGGAAAAACAGAGTTTGGGATTTTTAAAAAATGTTTGAGGAGATATTTCAGAGTGAAGGTTGTGCCATAGCAGAGAGGGGAGCTGCTTGTGGAGTCAGTCAAGGATGAACAAAGAGAGAAAAATGCTCAGTGTTTTTTGGAGCTGAGTCGAGGACGGCACATGAAAATGGAAGGAGATGAAAATGATAAAAGCCTTGGAGAGATGAGTGAATGGAGGGTAACAGAGGAGGGGGGATAAATTGAATTGGACGGAGAGAGAAAGGTTCGGAGAGGAGGCAAAAGTTGTTACTGAGTCATCGGCCTGTCTGTGTGCGTAGGAGTGTGTGTTTGAGTTAAGCCTGCGTGTGAATATGTGTGTATACTTCAGCTAAGCCCGTCTTTGTGTGGTTAAAGTGTGTGTGCCGGTTTGTCAGTGTGAGTGATGCCTCCTGCGTCTCAGCCAGCCTGCTAACTTCAGTAATGACATCAGCTCCGCACAGGGACACATACATTAACTTTATGTCTTCTTTCTCCTTCATCCTCTCTCACACTGTCGTCTCATCCTGTCCTTTACTTTCTATTTAAATTTCCATCCAGTCCTTGTCTTCAGCTCTATTTTATACCACTCACTTCGTCTTTTCATTTTGATTATCTTTCTCCCTGGAAGAGCTCTCTCAGAGCACTCATGGCCTCCCAAAGCTCAGATTCCAAAGTGTTCTCAAACTGTCATCTCAGTTTAAGTCTCTGCTTTTAGTTCTCCCGCAATTCACCATTTTTCATTCGAGCACCATTGTTCTTCTCATCCTCCGTGAATGTTTGGTAGATTGAGTTGTTTTTCAAGACTTCAAAGAAACTGTATCAGAGTATGAAGTATTACTGAAACTTAAAAGTATTAGTTCCTGGTAAATTACCAGGTAAGCTAACCACAGAGTTCGCTACGTTCCACAAGCTCCCATAGCCTCTGTGATCTAATAAATTAACAACAAACTCATAAAATCTCAAGAAATGTCATTCTTACACCTGTTTTCCCCATAAAACAAAGAAATACAACCGCACATCTTCTGACTACCTTAACTGCCATATTTAGGCTGCTGTCAGCCCTAGAGTGGTCTCCTTTGGTCTGAATCAGGGACTCATGTTGTTCCAAAGTTGTATAATTACCTAGAGTTGGTTGGTGTTCTCACGGCAGCATTTACAAGAGGACCAGATCAAATGCCTTGTGTGAGAAAGCTGCTCTTGATTGGTCAGAATTTCCATGTGGGAAAAATCCAGGAAGTAAAGCAAACGTTGAAGAAGAGTACACTTGCAAGATAAATGTGACACTTTCTAATGTCACAATGGAGGGACAACTACGCAGGTTGATTTTAGCGCTGCTCATCGTGGACTATATTGCTGTCATTGTTCATTTTAGTCAAAGCATACAGTTTGAAAACGAGGCGCGGCTCCAACTAGAAAACAATGTTTTGATGCATTGGATGTGCTGAATGTGCATATTAAGGCAGTACAGGAGGAGGTGCACATTAATAATCCTCCAGGACTGTAACATGCTCATGTTTAACCCAAACAATGTGTCATGTGACTGCAGTTGCTTCACATCCAGGTCAGAACACCTTCTCACCACAAACCAACCGCACCAGAGTTCCTTTGGAACCAGACTGAGACCACCTCTTCAAGAAGGTCTCGGTCCGGTTGTTTTGCTGTGTTCACACCTGCACAAATGAACCGCACTGAGGGGGCAAACAAACCTGAGTTTGATTGAACCGAACCAAACAGGGAAGGTGTGACAGCACCCTAAGTCATCATTATACACACTTATTCAAACCCGAAGAAAATAAAACTCACCAAAAAACATCTTGGTTAGTCTTGTTTGTCATTTAGGTAATCAGTGTAACCACTGTTCCAACAGTCCCCAACTCTGCTTTGGTCATAAAAAACAACCATAATTCTCTGAGTTAGATGTGAAAATATGCTGTCTCCTCCCTCAGTCTCTTTCTGCTGTTGCTGGCCAACAGTATACAGTCCTGTAACGTTATCCCTACCGCTTGCAGCTGTGAGTCATCTTTCTCAGCACAGCTGCCTATTCAGCCAGTAGAGATTGACCTCTGGTGGCACATGATGAGCACTACATATAGTACATCCTCAACAGAGTGCAGCAGGGATGACATCTTTTGTAGGCCAATCCATCGACGACTAAACTAACAAAAGTTTATGATACTTACAGGTTGTGATCGTCAAGATAATCTTCACAACTGAACGCCACTTTCACGAGTTTTGAATCGTAAATGCAATCACCAGATGTGAAAAGCTAATGTTAGCCTATAAACAAACTACACAACCAGTGTTAAGATACGATAATCCTTTATTAATCCAACAGTGGGGAAACAGTAGCAGAGGGAAAATGCAAACAGGAAGCATCAGTAAAAAAAACAAAAACACAAAGCAATATATAAGTACGTATCGGTCACAGTAGTCAACTGTACAAAACAAAGATCAATATAATAAGAAAACAGTGTAAAAACACACAAAACAATATAATGAATAAGCAGCAAAAAGCAAATTATGATAAATATACAGGCTGAATGGCTGATTTCACATTATTGACTGATGGGAGTACAGATATTGCACAGTTTATCATATACTGATTTTGCACCTGAGTGATGATTGTAGGCAGAAAATAATTAAAACAAGATATAATACATAGGCAATCTGAGTGGAGCTGCTGTAACAAGCTGCCACTAGGGCGGCGCCATCTTTAAATGTTCTTTAAATATTGGTCATTTAATGGGCTGATAAAATGTGATGTTGTGTAAACAGTGTGACTTTGTTTATATCAATTTATAACTTATTATTTAGCATTTTATCCATTGTTGGGAATAGAATGATTTTATGTGTTTTACTATAAGTTGTGTTTCACTATATAAGTTTTAGATGTGTGAACAATGAGAATACTGAGATGATTTCAGCTGATCTGAATGTGTTTGCTTTGCAGAAGTGGAGAAGTACAGGAGAGGGAGAGACATGAAGTCTGAGGAGCACATACCGCAATGCTTAGATAATTAGTTTCATATATGGTAAAAAGAATAGAAAGTGATATACAGATAGTAAGGTACAGCACGTGTAGGGAGTTGTGTTGTTCTCTTGTCTTTCAAAACAGGAACCATGCCCCCACCGCCAGCGGGAAGGAGTCAGATTAACATGAGGCAGGAGCGTGGTGTGATGAAGGAGGAAGTGGAACTGCCAATGAGAAGAGGACAACGCCTTGCGTGCACAATGACACTCTGTTACGCTCAAATATACTGGGTCAGGGAAAGGACAGGAGGTCAGACTTCGTGAACTGACACACCTTTGTTGTTCGTCAGGGACGTGAAGTTGAGACCCAGAGCTCTGTAATTTTATTCCTTTACTGCTTAATAAACTACATTAACTGAGACCGAATATCTTCTCCTATTGCTTCATTAAAGAACACGCAGGACTGAGCTCACACATAGCACATTGGAGAGTAGGATGAGACTCTTAGTCCAACACCATTCAAAGCCTGAGTTGTGTTTTCAACCCAGTGTAAGGGACACTGGCCGTCTAATTTATTACATCATCTGACATTTATTACATCATCCTTTGTGCCACTTTGCACTATTTAGAAAAGGCATAATATGAAACATGCTGCCTGATCTGCTCACCTGTAGATGAGCTTACATCGACATGAATGGATTCACTGGAGGAAATGTGTGATGTCACTGGAGCTCTAATCTGGGCAAGAAATGTCGCCACAGCATCACAGCGCTGTGATGTTGTCCCTTCCTCACCTCTGTCTTTTCTTTTCCTTCCTCCTCCTCCTCCTCCTCCTCCTCCTCCTCATCCCCCGCTTCAGTTGGATGCTCTGCATGCTTCATGCACTCCAGCGCTCAGCCTCGTGAACATGCATATATGTTTGGGATTATATAATCAGGCTGTTACGCAACGCTAAAAGAGACTGAGGGAGGCAAATTCACACACACACACACACACACACACACACTTAGAGGCAGAGACAGTGACAGAGGGGAGGGGTGGTGTGTGTGTGTGTGTGTGTGTGTGTGTGTGTGTGTGTTGGGGGGAATCTTGTGTTTCATGTTTGGATTAAACCAAAGCCCACTCAGCTCTACACACACACACGCGCGCGCGCACACACACACACACAACTGCTCGCCCTTTTAAAATCCGCTGGTAAATCTCTGGTTATGGATGTTGGCTCTGTGTGATAGTGTTATTGTGCAAAGCCTGTGTGTGTTTCTGTCCATGTGTGCACATGCACCCTCCGAATATAACAGTTCTCAGGCAGCTGTCTTCCCACTCCACTCGGAGACGGAGCTCATCGTCCTGTGTGATTTTATTTCTGTCTGATACACACTCTGTTCCCTCGCGTATGATGCTGCAGCTTTCACAGGCCTTAATCCTTTTTCTCACTCTGTCCCTGACTCGTGATAAACGTGTGCATATCCATGTGTGTTTGTGTCCGTGCACGCCCCTCTTGCGGCGCCATTAGTGACTGAAAGTGTCCCAGGACTGCATGTCAGGGTTTAAAGCCTGAACTGACCTCTAATGTGTTCTAAGGCTCGTCTCTCCCAGGTGAGCAAACACCCACTGCTGCATTAGGCTGAATTAAAGCTAAGAGCAACACTTGAGTCCTCTTCACACTTGTTGTAATCACCAGCTGAACAACACCCACATCATCATAAATCCCTGATTACACATCACTCCATCACTGTGACATGCAAAACAAGGTCAACAGATGCATTTCAGCGTTTTATCAAAGGTAAACCACGCAGGAATTTACACTTACTGTTTGTAAACACAACATTTAAACTTGGCCCCTCCTCCCTGCGCTGCTTCTACGCACACTGCAAGTTACTGTACTGTTGTAGGGAGGTTACATTTGTTGTAATGGACAAGCTGATACTTTAGCAAGCTAACTAAGCTAACAGCCAGCACCGACCTGTCCAACAGAAAACAGGCCAACTCCATGTTACTCTTCAGAGCGAGCTTTGTCAGCTTGGCATTTCACCTCATTATTTTTGTGTTTTGTCAACTCTGTGTCCCTGGTGTCACGTAGCTTCCTCTTGGATGCATGCTGCTACTACCTGCTTCTTTAAAAAGTCCCGACCTCACCTGTGCTATTAGCTATTAGCTATTAGCTGGAGGCTACACGCCAATAGATGGCCCTACCACAGTGAAGTAAGAAGAAAATTAGAAAGTACAGGCAGAAGGAAGAGTCTCTGCATATAAATACACCACCACACTAACAGTGGTGGGGAAAAGTCATTGTTAAGTCTCAAATTTCAGCACTCAAGTTCCAAGTCGGAAACTTTGAGTTTTGAGTGCTTTACAAGTCATAATGCACTCTTCGCCAAATTCATTCATTCATTCTTATTTTCTGTAACCACTTATCCTGTTGGGGGTCACAGTTTGCTGGAGCCTATCCCAGCTGACACTGTTTGAGAGGCAGGGTTCACCCTGGACAGGTCACCAGACTATCACAGGGCTGACACATTAGCCCCTTTTACACTGCCAGATTTTCCGCGAATGTTGGGCCGTTTTGCCGGCAAGCTGCGAGTGTTTAGACACACAGAGCTGGATTGGCGAGTTGATCTGAGGTGCCCAATTTTCTGCCGTGTAGGGTAGACATATTGGAGGAACCTTTTTGGTGTAAAAAGAACGACGTCATGGGAGGGGCTGTTGATGACGCCACACGTGCAACCCACTGGCGGTGGATAAACAGGAAACAGCAGGAATTAGCGAGCAGCTAGTAGCAAGGAACAAGTAACAAGGAATTGCGCGCCCTCCTTGCCCTCACAAACGAAGAGGCCATTAACCGTCAGATGACGGGACGGTGAAGAACAGCCGGACTTATAAAAGAATTGCAGAAGGACTGACCAGCCGCAGCTTCCCTCCCACGTCACTGTTTACGTCACACGCTGAGCTACACGTTTTGTTACTTGCTCACGCCCCCCATTGCCCCGAAAAAAAGGCACATTCTGTATAAACAAAAGTAGGTAGGCGGCATTTTGCTGCACTCCCTGATTTTGTTTTAATACTGCCAATGCTGAAAAAAGACTGATTGGGCTTTCCTGCAAATTTGCACAACTCCTGTCTAAAAAGGCCTATAGAGACAGACAACCATTCACACTCACACCTACGGACAATTTAGAGTCACCAATTAACCTGCATGTCTTTGGACTGTGGGAGGAAGCTGGAGCACCTGGAGGAAACCCACGCTGACATGAGGAGAACATGCAAACTCCACAGAGAAGGGCTCCCACACCTCAAGGTTTGAACCCCCAACTCTGGGTTTGAACCAGGAACCCTCTTGCTGTGAGGCGACGATGCTAGCCACCACACCACCATGCCGCCACTACTAGAACAATAAAAATCAACTGCTTTTCAGTCCATCAGATACATTTTGCTGCAAGAAAAATAACTGAAATGAGAAACTTCCTTTGGGGACATAATGTGCAGTTGAAAAAGATAATCAGTCGCAGTATATGTTATTGCAAAATCACAAAAATGTTGTATCCTGACTAAAGTATGGTGATAACATCATATTGAAGGGCCTCTGGTGATGCCCACCCCTGCAGGATTTTCCTAAAAAACAGTCATCAAAGAGTAATCCCTCTCAGTCACCTCTTCTGACCCACTCTCACTGTGTGGCGGTGTGTTTATCTGCAGATCTGCCCTCTGCCTGGATTTGGCTATTTTCTTCATATTTTGCTGTGTTCAGGACGTTCCTGGGCACAGCATGCAGGAGAGATCTGGACTTTATAAAAGGTCCTGGTGCCAAACCGTGAGCAGCACACATCCAAGAGGAAGCTACAAAAATCCCAGACACAGCGCCAGAAAACTGCAAATAAAGCAAGGTGAAATGCCAAGTGGACAAAGCTGGGGTTGGCGTTCACTTTCACTGGCGATACTGTTTCCAAACTGGAGCACAATTCCTGCACAGTGTACCTGTAAGAGCACAAAAGCTTTTCGTGTTGGTCAAACCCAAGATCATGGCACAGTCCAGACTCATTGCTTACCAACTGTACTTACCTGCTGCCTGTCAGGCTGACTGATCCCAAATAAGGTCCAAAGACTTATCCTCCTCAGCAGCACAGAGAGAAAGATGGGGTAGTATGTCAGGGTGACAGTTTGGGGTTAGTTTTACCAGCCTGTTCCCCCAAGTGTGCTGTCTTTAACTACTGCCTCTCTGTGTCCATCCGTCTCTGTCTCAGCGTCTCTGTAACCTCAGCCCTCATCCTGTCACCGCTGACAAATCACCTGAAGAGAAATAATAATATTCTCAGTGTAAATGAATTGAAGGTTCAGGGCTGAGTCCAGGTGAGGGCCGGGTCACCTGCTCGCCCTGCACATGAGATTCCCCAGCGTTAAGTTGTCAGTCTCCATTCAGGTCCATTTATCTCAGCAGATAAAGCTTGTACGTTATGAGTCATGAGTCACTCAACTTTTCTGCACTTCACTGCTCAAAAAGTGGAGAATACAAACTTCAACAAGCACAGTACCAGAAAATAGTTCCGGAGGCTTTTACTGTGGCGGAGCCCTTTAAGAATGCATGAGATGCTCCACACAGCAGATGTATTAAGAGGATGGAGAGTGTTTCTGTTGATGTCTGCGGAGGCGGTTTGTTGATGCTGGTTTCTGAGTTCTGAGGCACTTTGCATGAAAACTAATAAAAATCTTTATAAATAATACAAAAAAGAAAAACACTTAACGAGCAGAACAAAAAGCCTCCATTACATGTCCTAATTACAAAAGAACAACTTGTAGACTTTTATTTGAAATCAACCCGCCTCTGCCCACGTTCCTTTCATTGGTCCTCCGTGATGAAGACCACTTTCACTTTTCTTTTGTATTAGCCATTCAATAAAGCATTTTGTGGTTCATGCTTTAAAAGTGCCTTGAAGCACTTAATGCAGCTTCCCAGAGGCAAACTAAATGTACTTGTGTGAGTCAGAGACTGTAGGATTTTCATTAAGTCCTTGTGGGAGTGCCATGTCTGAAATGCTTAGGTTATTATCAGAACTGATAATAACCTCTATAGACCTGCAGCCGGTTGCATCAGCGCTTCTTGACTTCAGCCTATTTATAACAAGTGTTGACTAAGTGTGGATTTATGCATCGATACATTAGAGATGGTTGCACCGCACAAGCTAGTTCTTACATAGAGATGAATTATCACAAAATATTTACACCCAGTAACTGCCAGAGAAGTTCAACAGCCTAAAACCCCATTCAGGCATTACTGGCACCACAAACCTTGTTATAAACTGTCTTTGTTAGAGACCGAACATATGCCACGTTTTTTGCGTCCTCAAATTCATTGTTTTCAATGTGGACATGCAGCAGGTGCACTCAAACACCAGAGCGACACCGTTGCAGTGACGCATGTGTTCCTGAGCGCCTATTTTTCAGGGCACGATGGCTGCACCCCCAAGATAAACTGAGTTCAACTTTTGCAACGCAGCAGCACCCACCGCATGCCATGCAACCAATCACAGATGACAGATATCTTTCCATTCCTCCATGAATATCAATCAATCAATCAATCAATCAATCAATCAAACCTTATTTATATAGCGCCTTTCATACATCAAAAATGCAACCCCAAAGTGCAGTCTGTGGTAAACACAGAAAAGTTGATCATGTTAGTGCAGCACTACCCAGAGCTTTACATCTGCCCCACAGACGATAGGCCGACACACTTATAAACAGCTCCTGGATGAAGATCAGCTCTGCACTCAGGATTTCAGGTAAACAGGCTATATGATGCTTGTTAAGGTTGCTTAGCAACCTCAAACGCACCCTGCCGCAGCACTCTTGAAAGCTGGCACAGAAAAGGCACAGGAGTTGCACCCAGCACCCGACCTCACACTTTCCAGGTGGCATGTGTGTTAGTCTTGAGCCAGGACCCCAAATTTGGTTGATTGATCTCCCCCAGTGCTTTCAACCTCAAAACCCCTCTCGGACGCTCCATTGTACAACGTACAGCACCCTCTACGTTAGGATTCACAATATTATTATTAAAATCCATGTGATTACATGTGCCTGAGGGTTTTTATTGACTTCTCCAACATAAACAACAGGCCAATAATTGTTAAATAATACCATAAGGGATCTCTGCAAATCAACTGAAGTCAAAAGCTACCGTTTTGTTTTCTTTCATTTGGGACACCTCATATGTTTAGTGGACTGACTCCCCGAATATGCAAGCTAACTTTACAGTTTTGGTATGGCTGGATTCAGTACAACCACACCTTTCCAACAAGCCCTCATATGTGTTGCCATGACAATACATGGCAGAGATATTGCAAAGTAACTGAGAGCATTCTACATAGAGGCCCATCTTTTACACTTCCGCCTGTTTTAGGTACGTGTTTATAAGTCTGTATCTCCTATTTGCATTGAGATATTTGCATTCTGTTTTTTTCTATTATGTAGAGGGATATCCTGCCATCAGGCATGACAAGTGTGGTAGCTCTCAGAGCTTGCACTGTCAATTTACATGGATTTATATGACTTAACCTCCATTCAGCTGGGCTGTTTTTTGAGCTCTTTTTTAGTTTTCCGATGGGGTTATAAATCAAGTGATAGCACACAGAGAGCTACCACCAGTGCAAGGCTGTCACATTTTTTCTAACACTAGAGATGTATACCTTGCTAAAAATCACTATGAGAATTATTCCCCCTGGGTGGTACTGACCAACCCTACTGGCTCACGGACTATGTGGCCCCTGAACCAGGTTTCCATCCTTAGGGCTCTCTGTGCATTTTTATAAATGGGGGCATTTGTATAATTTGACTGTTCGACCACACAAAATGAATTGTTCGCATGTTATTTACCAAGTAGTTTTGTTGCCTAAACTGAGACGTGACCTCTTAAGCCCTGTTTCCACCAAACCCTTTCAGTCCAGTACCTTTGGAACCAGCAGTAAGCCTTCAGACATGGTACCTAGACCCTCGGTGTGTTCAGACAGTCCTCTTAAATGTGGGCGGGGTTGTTGTCACTCACTGCTCCGTCCAGCACTCGCTGTATTTCCTCATCAGCGGTGACACAGATGGAAGTCTGCACCTGGTTTATCGTCCACAGAACGAGGCTGCACGCCCACATTTTCACAACAAAATAGAACAGGCTGCAGTGAGAGTCTCTCTCCATGGGATATTTAAAAATAGCAGCTTTGTGCATTTAGTCCTTCTCAGGCAAGCTCAGGGGTTTAGTGTTGCTGTAGCCCACAGGAACGATGCTCCGCAACACAAAACTCTTGACTGAGGTCGTAATAATTCATCCATCAAAGGGCTAGCTAGATTAAAATAGCTAGTAAGAACACATGAGGGTCTTTACCCACAACTCTGATAATGGATTTATGAATAGGCTGTGCAGCACAATCCAGATGATGACCTCATGTCTTCGTTGCTTCTTCTACTTCACATCTATCAACAGGTTTCTTCATCAGTGGTGACAGAAGTAAATTATTACTGTTGATTGTGAGTGTTGCTACAATGCAACACGGCGCTGGATCCTGTGATCTGATTTACACTTTTTTTGTCTTTTTCAAACCACAGAGTGCTGTTGTTCCTGTTCAGTGTCAAACCAGAACCCGAACCACACACACATACACACACACACACACACACACACACACACACACATAAAAAAAAAAGCCCGTCTTTCCGGTGTGTGGAGAGGATGATAGAGGAGGGAGAGTACGCCACAGGAACGAACAGGATGTGTTAGGGGGAAATAATGGGTGCTGGGATGATGGGGTGAAGGCTAAGGGTCCTGGAGAGTTAAGGGATGAATGGGAGATGGAGAGATGGATGAGGCTGATGAGGAGAGAGAGTGAGAGTTGGAGTCGGGGGGTGGGGGGGTTGAATAGTGGGTAGGTACAAGGCTTTATTTAGTGCATGCCTGCAGGTGTTGCCTAGTAACAGAGAGGAAACAGATCGAGGGAAAAGAGCTGGAGAGCACATCTCCCTTTATCTTTTCACTCTTTCTCTCTCTGCTCCTGGCCCAACACTCCTCCAAAATCCCAACACAGGCATGCACACACACAAACAAAGACACTCTCTCTGTGTCTTTCTCCCTCAGACTCTGTCACACACACACACACACACACACACACACACACATATACACACATTGCAAAAAGCCCTGTCCCTCATTAGCAGTCAGGATGGCTGCTGTCCTCGTGTCAGGAAGAAGACAAGGAAAGGAGGGCAAGGAGAGGCAGGAGGAGAGAGATGAATTAAGGAGGAAACACAGACAGGAGGAGAGAGAATGCAATAAAATCTTCCTGTATGAAAACATCCGCCAAGGTTGTTGCCATAGCATTTGTTGCTACCTTACACTTTCTCATCACTTTGCTCTGAGTGTTTTGGAGGAGTATTCTGCAGTTTGAGCAAACAGCGCACATCAGACCAACATGATGGCTTTAATGAGTCTGATTTATATTCAGCGTCTTACCGGAGGGCTTATAAAACCAGTAAGGAGGCAGCTCAATAAAGCACTCGATGTGCTGTTGTAGCCTCCATCCAATCATGACCCTTTGTAGCGCTGATCAAGGTTAGATTGAGGGCACTCTGAGTGTGTGTGTGTGTGTGTGTGTGTGTAATCGACCCAGTTACCTGCAGCCTTGTTAAAACATACAGCAGCAAACAGATCAGGAGTGAATGAGACACAGACTGATAATCACACTGTATCAGTGATGTTAACACGCTCAGAATCTCCATGATGATGTCGTGTGATCCTCTGTCCGTGCACGGAAACACTCAAATTGCACCACTGATGTGGCTAATGATCCCAGGATGTGTGTAATGCCTGCACTACCATTGAGTATCTCAGTGTTTTTCCTTTTAATCTTTCTATTATCTCTGCATCTAAGCAAAAGGCAACATCCTGGTGTGTTTGCAGCTCTGCGCCTGTGAGTGTGTGACCGCTGTCTGCTGCTCATGTTCATGCATGCATGTCTTGGTGGCCGGGGGAAGGGCGTGCTTTGCATTTTAACATCCCATCCCTCGCTGGCGACATCTGCAGAGGCTTTTCTCTCTTCCTATTCTTTGATTTTCCCCTTGCAGTCTCCGTCTTGTGCTATCAGTGTCTCTATCTTTCTAATTGTCCTTTGGGAGAGAGGGATCACCTCATCATCACAGGTGCTTAAAACTGGAACCTTATTGAACTGGTAGCTTATCCTACCTTAGAAGAGCTCATTCAGAATCAATGCTGTAGCCGTTGCCAGTGGACAACAGTCAGAATCTATTGATTGATTAATCAAGGCCGACCCGGATGCACATGCGTGTACACATGCACAGACAGGGAGAGTTAATCCACACCAAAAAGCTGTCTGGCTTCACAGAGAACTGGCTTCCACTGAAAGAGGCTAAAAATACATTTTTCCCACATGCACTGTGCCATATAAAATATTTATAGTGAGCCCCAGTCTGCTAAGAATGGCAAAGATGCTACAGAGAGACAGAGAGAAAGAGAAGTGGCTGCCAAAGCTCACAGTAGCCTCTATCCCAGTGCCAGAGCTTACATAAGAGCTAACTGCAGTTTGAAAGAGAGCAGTACAGAGCTTTACACTCTATCTTTATTTAACACACACACACACACACACACACACAAACACACACACACACACACACATAGGCTCAAACAGAGTGACAGAGAAAGAGAGAGACTCTACAGTGTGTTCTTTTCTCCACAGATCTAAATTTATCGTCTCTTTTTATACTCTACAACTCGTTACTACACATGTCCCGATTTTAACAAGCTTACAGTTGTGGGAGTTTCTGATTATTCACGGCCAAAACATGTGAGGGAAGAACATACAATTAGGATTTGGATTGCATCACTATTACATGATCTGCACAGGTATACTATACACCAGTCTGAAGCCACGTGCGGCTCTTTAGCCCCTCTCTAGTCATCACATCCTCACTGTGACCTTGTCACATGTCCACGTTTGGTCATGGACTTTCCACGTCCACATATGACGTCCAAGGTACCCTGGGTGTGTTGGTTGTTGACGTTCTGGGACGCCGTGTCAACTTCAGCCTGTTACATGCATTGAACAGGGTTTGGCTTTAGAATCTTATGGGACGTGAACACGGCTCTGTTGGGTGAAAATCGGTGCTTGTTGGACCCATCCACCGCCCCTACCACACATCATTCTTGAACTTTAGCCGCCTTAACTTTCATTCTTGTCCCACAGAGCACTCTTGTACTATAATGGTGACCGGCCACGTATCATGCCAACGTAAAAAGACATTATTTCAGTGTCTGGGGGCTTTAAAGGTACTCTTACCTTTCTTGCATTTCACACAGCACTTAGAAAAAATTTGAACATCCACAACTCCACCTCCCTCCAAAGTCCCATCCCCCTCCTCCTGCAAGGCCTACTCCCCCCTCCTCCATTACTTCCTCATTATGTTGGCAAAGTAACGTTAGATACACGGAAGAGGAGAGCGAGTGTAATGTTACAACCAAGACAGTCTAACACAACCCCGCAGTTTTAAAACTCAACTGGAGTCAGTGATGACTGTTTTAGAATAAGGTTACAGTAGCCATGTTTCCATCAGCCTGTTTAGATGCGCATCTAGATGTATTGCATTGGAAAATTATGATGGAAACTTCAAAATTAAAACTAAAATACGCTCACTTTAGAGTTTTGGTTGATTTGAAAAAATGTTGATTCGCAAAACGGGGGATGGAAACAGTTATGTTCGAATTAAGTCTGACGTAGCGCAACTCTCTCCATGGTGATATCCACACTCCGGGTCGGGAAGGCGGTAATGCATTTACAAGCTGGTTGCCAACCGCCAGAAAACGTAGAAGAAGAATGCGAGACTTGTTTTTTTTCCGGTTCTGCGGAAAACTCGCGCGAGTTCATAGTTTTCACCAAAGTCTGTACATTTAATGGAAACACACAGGATTCATATTTCTTTTAATGCACATTTCCCAATGATTCAAATCACTTTTGGATGGAAACATAGCTAGTGCTAACGTTAGATAGTAGCTAACGTTACTAGTAAGTGGAAACACACAAGGCTACGCTACAGTAGGCTAACGTCAGCCATTAGCAACCGGATGCTGTGTTGTCATATATAACGTTATATGTTATATTAGAAGCAAACTAAACGTAACATTACCTGTCCTGCACAGTCAAACGCAACCCCGGAGTTTTAAAACTCAACCGGAGTCAGTGATGACTGATGAGTTTTAGAATAACGTTACAGTGCTAACTTTAGATAGTAGCGTTAATGTTACTAGTAAGTGGAAACGCACAAGGAAGATAACGTTAATGTTCCAGAGGCTACGCTAACGTTAGCCATTAGCAACTGGATGCTGTGTTGTCATATATAACATTATATGTTATATTAGAAGCAAACTAAATGTAACGTTACCTGTCCTGCACAGTCAAACGCAACCCTGGAGTTTTGAAACTTCTCCGGGGTCAGTGATGACTATGTTACGCGAGTGGTTACGTCAGTCGGAGGCCTCCACGTGGAGAAGACAGACAGGAGAAAACTCCGACCAATCATTGCATTCAGTCGGAGTTTTCTTAGAACCATATGAGAATGGTATAATTACAAGTTTTTATTTCTGGTGGAATTCACTTACATTTCAGTGTGCCATCAGCTTATTAACAGCATTTTAACCTAAACAAAGAAAAGTGTAAAACTTTCAGAAAGGTAAGTGTTGCTTTAAGCGCCAGATTTCGACAACTTTGGAGTGACACGGGTTTTAGCTTAACTTTAATCATGGCAGCTAGTCTTGAGTCTTCTCCAGAGGAAAAAGAGAATTTAACAGTGCATGGACAGATTTGCTTGATTTTATCACCAACTCTGATTTGTTAAAGAACAAAATAATTAAGCAATATCACACTGGAGGTCGTGCTGCGTTTCTCATCACGTCACATGCACGAGGCCACAGGCTAACAGGCTAACATGCTAACTGTTGAGAGCCCACTACACTTAGACTAATAGGCTGCTACCTTCATTATAAGGCTCAGATATGTTTTGCAGCTCTAGACAGACAAAGACAAAGACAAAGCTATCTGACTGTTAGTCTGTCCAGACTCGGGACTATCAGGGGTTTCCAGCACACGTCAAAGATCACTTCTCACTTGTCATGAAGCTGTCAGAGAGGAAATACCCTTTTTAAAAGCTTCACTTCAGTGGCATTTGTCTTTAAACAGATGATATTTGTACCAGGGAAACTCACTTCCTCTCTGTGGAAACTTGTGGACTCTCACCACAGTTCCCTGATAAAAGCACCAGGTTTTCTCAGCAGCACATTTACAAGTCAGTTCACAGTTGGTTACATCACCACTTTCACACAGGACGCCGACAGACTTCCTTTCTCAAAGAGGGAAAAATGCTCTGACCTTTCAATGTCAAAGAATCTGTTCAACAAAAACATTTAACAGTTTAGGATGAGCAAATAAGGATTTAATATGCATGTTGGTTTGGTGAGAGGCACAGAGCAAATAGAAATGTATGTTGTCACTGAAGAGATGATCTTTTCATTTAATAATGCAGTCTGATGACACAGTAAACAGATTTTACAGGTACAAATAATGTTTGTTTTTTTCAGCTTGGACAGAGATGAAAGAGAAAAAATATTATAAATGTTCTGAAAAATGTTGTGGATGAAAACACGTTTACTCCCTCTAGTTAGATATTAATATGCACCACATTTAAAACCCTTGCAAAGCCATCATGATTGAAACATCCATAGCTAATATAGTCAGTTTCGATGGCTGGTGGCTAATTTAGGGGTCCATCATGATTGAGGGCCACAAAGGACGTGTGTCGTCCACTGAAATCACAAACTTTAGCTAACTGCACACTGATGACAGAACGTGATTTCCACGATGCTTATAAAGTGGCACTAGTTGCCATTCAAAACCAGTTAGTAAGTAACTAAGTAAATCTTTATTTATATATCACCTTTCACAGCTCGAAGTCACATAGTGTTTCACAATAAATATACAAACAGTTAAATAAATAGAAAACACAGCAACTACAAACAGCAAAAAATACTGTGCAACCGAAGCACGATCTATATACAATCTATATAATTACTTCCAATTGTCCAAACACCTGCCTAAAAAGGTGAGTCTTCAATTGCATCTTAAAAATGTGGACAGAGGCTGAGGATCTCAGGTCCAAGGGTAAGGAGTTCCAAAGCTTTGGGGCCACGGATTGAAAAGCTCGGTCACCTCGAGTTTTCAGCCTTGTCTGAGGCACAACCAGGAGCCCCTGGTTAGAAGACCTCAGTGACCGGTTGGAGATATATGGGTTGAGGAGCTCGCAAATGTAAGCGGGGGCTACTTTGTGGAGGGCTCTGTATGTCAGGACCAGGACCTTGAATTGGAATCTAAAGTGAACAGGAAGCCAGTGCAAGGACGCCAGGATGGGGTGATATGGCAAGACTTATGTGATCGAGTGAGCAACCTGGCAGCGGCATTTTGGAGAAGTTGTAAACGTCTCAGAGATGTTTTACTGAGGCAGGTAAACAGTGAATTGCAGTAGTCAAGCCGGGATGAAATAAATGCATGAATGGCCATTTCCAGTTCTGAGTGTGAGACGATGGACCCGAGTTTTGCAAGGTTTCTGAGGTGGAAGAAGCATGAGCGACATGTTCTTCAAACAGCATGTTTTGGTAGTTTTCTACAAGCTGTTATCACTCACCTCATTGTAATAATAATAATGATCATTTTATTTGTATAGCACTTATCTAAACAAGGTTACAAAATGCTTCACAAAGTGCATGAAAATGAGACAACAAAACAATACAATATTTAAAAAGAAAATTAAGAGCCGAGAAAATCAGTGTGTATAGAAGCAAAAATAGAACAAAAGGAAATAAAACACAAAAGTTACGAATCAAAAGGTACAAATCAGGCACTGAAAGGCAAAGTTTTGCTATAAAATATGTTTTAAGTAATGATTTAAAAACTGATAATGTGTCTAATCTCCTCAGGCAGAGAATTCCAGAGCTTTGGGCCTCGATGGCAAAAATGCAGATATCTTCAGTTACCAACCTCAATCTAGGGACGACTAGGCTGGAGGATCAACTAATCTTGTCACGGATCTTTGGTCTGAACTGGACTTTAGGGCACAACAATCCATACCTGTCAAGTTTTGGATTTGAAAATAAGGGAAATTTTCCGGCGCCCGCCGCAAGCCGTCCCACCACCCCAACCAAGCTCCAGTATCCCTTACATTTTAAGACAGGTGTACAGGAAATCTAAAATAACCACTTGTCAACCACTTACTAACTACAATTAGGTGATCAGAATCTGATAGGCCTACCTTTGTTGACATTGAAATGCTGTGAACATTCCTACGTTATAATACGGGGTTATTATATTATTATAATACGGGAGATTTACAGGAAAATACTAATACGGGAGGATGGCGGGAAAGAGGGGTAAAATACGGTAGTTTCCTGGCCAAAACGGGAGACTTGACAGCTATGCAACAATCCCCAAAACAGCCTGCAAAATCCTGGAGGAACTGAAATGGGCCACAAATGATTATAATAAACAAATATAATGCATGCATTTCATGTCACGTTCTGAGGTTGCACAACCTGTTTCTAAAGGGCCGTCAGTGGCCCACGGACCACACTGTTAACAACAATGCTCTCATCTGATTTTGATCCTGCGCCATAATTGCCTAAAACAATTTGAGCTGACACTGACCTTCACCTGCAACTGTGTCTGGCTGTGTAGTCTGGGATGACCCGATCTTGTGATCGATGATGTCATTGTGAGACAAAGTGGCTTTCCATGAATAACACCTGCAGAATATTTTAAATCCACAGAGAACTTTATATTTACGTGTTGGAGTAAGAGGTCTGTTGGTGCATAAAGAGAAGTTATGAAACTGCACTGGACGACACATCAGCTGGGGGCGGTTGCACAAAACACCTTGAGTTAAGATTTTCATTAAAGTTCTAGTTAAGGTTTCCTTAAAATAAAAATCGGTTGCACAAAACACCCACCGAGGGAGGCTCAGGTGAAGTTTTAGAGTCCTCACATCACTTGCAGAGATCCAAGGGGAGAGGAGGTAGCAACACAACTCCACCTAATGGAGGCTGACGGCGCCCCAGATTCAAACGTCCAAAAACACATAATTGAAACACAAAATATCTCCATACTGCTCGTCCGTAGTGATCCAAGTGTCCTGAAGCCCCGACATAAAAAGTTGTTTGGAAAAACCTCATTTGAACTCTGTTTTTAGCCTCATTGTAGCCTGTAGCTCTGACTGCCTCTCTGGGCACCGCGCTCACGTGTGCGCGCTTGCGCGAGACCGTGAGACATGGGTACCGCCTTCATGTGTGTTCACGTGCTTTCGCTGGTCTTCTCCTTAAGGTTTCCTGAGAATGTTTACTTAAGTATTTATGGTTTTCTCCTTGTCTAGGTCTTATACTTAAGGAATCCCAAGACTGGTGCACAAAAGACCTTAGCAACCAAAGCGAGGTAAAAAAAACTTAAGTTACCTTTGACTTTATCTTAACTGCAACATGACTGGGTTCATAATGATCTATGAAGAAACTATTACACCCTGAGAAGAGTGCTCTGCAACCAGGAGCACCCAGTGGATACACTTTTGATTTTACACTTTAAATTTGACTGAATTCATTTTTATCACAATTGTTTTCTATTTTCTGGTATTTGTGGATCAAATTCACTTTGTAGTTTGTGCTTTTTATGATTGCATTCCTCCAGAAGTTTGATCTGTTCCTCCTCTGACCACGATGGTTTTCTTGTCTTCTTTTCTTCTGCCTTTTTTGCACATCTTATATAAGACAACTCTGTGAGACAATAACAGGCGTCACAAGCGTGATTCCAAGCAAACAAACAATCTTCATGGAAACTTTTACCACTGTAAAATCTCATCAACACATGTTTTTCTTAAGTAAGGAAACATTTTCAGGGAATCTGTGCAACTGGGTAAGTCCCTGAGCTAATGAGAAATTACCTTCCCTGGGCCCTGGTTCTTTCTTTCAACACAACAATACCAAATACAGAAATGGGAAATATAAAACACATCTTCATCCTCTTTCACTTTTCTATTGTTTCCTTTGCCCTCCCTGAAGTCACTGTAATCAGACATCTGTATGCTGAGCAGAAAACTGTGTATGAGAGAAAACTGTATGAGCATCATTTAGAGGTCATGACATACACAGAAGTTAGCCACCTTGACATACACAGAAGTTAGCCACCTAGCTTGGTAAATGTCACAGAGATACTAATGAGCAGCAGCAGCGATGCTAACCCAGCTCCAGAGCCACACTTAGTCTAATCGCTGCAAATAGCTTCCATTCTTCAAACTGCTGCAAATGTCCTCTAATTAATCAGGCATCTGTTTGCTCATGAAGCGTGGATGGTCCCAGTCCTTCACACACATGCACAATGCATGATCAATGTGCAGAGAGCCACACACACACACACACGGTCCATCTCATCCATACATCTGTGTATCAACAGGGAAAACAGATTCATTATTTAACAGCATATTTCCAAGTGAGACACCAGTGTATTGGGCACAGATGCATAATACATGCTGCCTGTACAGCAGGAAACTCATCTCCAGCGTCCCTCACTCTGCACAGTAAAGCTCGATCTCATCCCCAGCTGTAGCGCAGGCATTACGTATTCACACAATATTTCATAGTATTTCTCTTCCTGCTGAGGAGGAGAGCGTCCTTCAGCTGCTGCTCTGATGACTGTGTGTCATCCTGTGGGAATTAGCACGACCATCAGATGATGCATTATGTGTGATCCATACATCATCAATGCAAAAGCACCTCCAGTGTTTTAGTCATTTTAAAGAACACCTACATACATCATGGATCGACTCATGTATGAGGAGGAAGGAGGGGATCTATAATTCAACACAGGCTTTTTGATGGATTCTCCCCGGAGATTTCTGCCTCTGGATTTTTCTCCTCTGACCCTTTTACAGCTGCTCTCCACCTCCACTGAGTCTCTTGACATTAGCTCTGTCACCAATTGAACACCAAGTGTTTTCTGTGCGTGAGAGCGCTCCGTGTGTGTGTGTGTGTGTGTCTAATGTTTGCATCCTCTCAGCAGCTCTCGACATGGCTGATCTCGTACAGAGACATTCCGGGAAATCTCCTCGGCATCGTGTGTGTCAGCGAGGACGGGGCAGAGGAAATGGGAGACTCACAAATCACATCTTATCTAATGAAGCTAATATAATTCAGACGGAGAGGAGAAGCTAACCCCCTGCTCCTCAGCCTGCGTGGCCTTATTTCACTGTCTTGTTACATCTCTTTTTGTTTGTCACAATCCCCCTCTTCCTTTGTCTCTGCTTGTGTCACAGTGGGTCATTATCCCTTTGTGTTGTCCTGTAGTGCTGAAATGATTGATCAATTAATCAGACGATCGACTGACAGAAAATAAATGGACAAAAATACTGCAAATGGATGAATCCAACTGGGCGTCATAGCCAAACAAAAAACAGGGAGCTTAATGCGAGTTTTTGCAGCATTATAACGATGTCCTCCTCTGAGAGAGGACAGCCAGTGTGTGCATGATTTTACTTGAAGTTACTTATCTGACGACTAACAGCTGATGATTGATGTCTGCACTGTGTTGACATAAAAAGGCTCCGACTGTGGAGATCTTTGGAGGCGATCTCTGGTTATTCCTCACAGCTCTGACAGCAAAAGGTAAAAACAAAATGCTTCATCAAACACAACCACATATAAACTCCAGCCCCTACACACATGAACCCTATGGCCTCTATGCGTTTTTGGGGTATTTTTGCTGCCTTTACTTTTAAGCTCATATCACAGTCATTATAAAGGCTACATACACATGCTATATCTTGTTTTTTTTTCAGGACAATCTGGGCTAACCAGATTTGCCATCATTTCATGTCCTTCTATGTGCCTGTATTTTATATTCATTTTTATATCAATGAAAAAAACAAATCCGTGTGACTAAATTCTTACATTTTTACATGTATCTCAGCATAGCAAGTTGGAAAATGACATATTCTGCCATATATGAAGAGGGGAGACTCTCTGGAATCTGGCAATATAAGAACCATGATGCTGGGAGATTCTGTCACTTCACAGCTGTCCAAAACATGTGGTTTGTGCCAGGCGGACATGATTGCCAGTATTTTTTCATTATTGCAAGAAATTCCATTGACTCATTCACAAGTCAAACATGTGTTTTATCTGAAAGAAACATGCTGTATTTACATCTAAGATAATAGAAAAATAGTCAAGTGCAATGATGTCCTCCAAGATAATATTTGCCACTTTGTTTGTTGTAAACAAAGTTTGTTGTTGTTTTTCAGTTTCAGTTATATATTGGGGGGACATTTTGGGCATTGGGGGAGGGCACGTGTCCCCCTCAATGTATATGGTGACTACGGCCCTGTCAGCATGCATAATTAGGCTGCAGTTGTCTGGGTGCGCAAAGGTGAAGTGCGCTGGTCTTGTCATACAAAGTTTGATGGAGTGTCAGCTGGACAATATGGAGATATTTACATCTTGAAAGTCGGACTACAAATGTGGATAGACAGGGAGAAACACACGCAAGCCTAAGACGTGGTAAGATACGATATTCCTCACTATATGAAGTGACTGATAACAAGATCTGTATAATGGATTGTAAAGAAATTCGTCAGGTTTTTATTTTGTAGACGATTAATCTGGATTTATAGCATGATGGGATGACAGCACAATGATGTGTGGTATCACTGGAAAGCTCTGCTCCTGCGCTTTCATTTGATATGCGTGGCATTTCTGTGTGAGCCTGCATTCGCGAGTAATCCATCCAAGAGTAATGTGTGTGCAAAGCTGTATGAAAGCTCTGTTATACATAATTTTAGTGTAACTTTATCATTTTTTTTCGCTGTGAAAACATTGGACTACCTACAAGTGTTTGGTCTTGTCGGAAAGCTACAATTCCGCTGTTGCTGCATATGCGTGGCTTCTGGCTATGACAAATCAATAGAGAAGAACAGGTGTGAATTTGGACGCACTATGTGTCGTTCGGGCCCATAGGGTTAAGTGACACAGGAATATGTTAGATTAAAATGAACTTATAAACAGCTTGACAGCGCTAAAAGACGGAAATTACTATGAGAACGATGTCTCTCCCATGGAGAGGTACAGCAGAAGGGGAAAGGTAAGGAAGGAGACCCCCCTTTATAGGTGGGGTACCCCCAAAGGTGAACGTAGGGGAACAGACACTGAGTATCAGACGTTCCACATATTGGCTACGGAGGCCTGAGAGGGTCAGGTAATAACAACTGAAACTAATATTGTGTAACTATAATACTAATGTTACAAATGTTCATTTGACTTTGTTACACATGTTACTTCACTGTTAATAAACATGACTTTATTTAATATATTTTAGCTTTCAGTGTCGGGGTAATGTGTCACAAAGGTAACATGTTACAGTAATATGTTACGTTTTAGCAGTAACAAAGTAATACAACATGTTACCAACAGGATTTTGGGTAATATTGTTACATTTACAATGTCACGTAACGTAAGGAAAATACTCAACTTCAGCAAACACTGAAATGAAGAGACTCGGAGAACCACGGAGAAAAGTTACAGCCAACGGGATTACTTTAATTGCAGAATACAACTCAGCACACTCAGGTTGTAGAACAGTAGAAACAGCCCGGCTTATCCAACTTTCAAATGCCTTTATACTATTTGGGTGGATGGGCATCTGTTCGTTTGTGTGCATGTGTTTGTGTGTGTGTGTGTGTGTGTGTGTGTGTGCAGACAGGTCTGGGCTTATGACCTAATTGTCCCTATAGGTTTGATTTCTTAGGAAACCTAAGTGTTTTCTGTCCCATTTGATATCCAAGAATTGGACAGCCAAGAACCTCAGATTACCAAAACAACTCCTTTAACAGAATCTCCCCGGTATTCCAAAAGTCACTTAACTCAAAAACAACTTCTTATAAGGACTCTTTCCTATTGCGAAACCTAACCTAACCGTCCCAACAGTCAGGTCACCCAAACCCAAATGTTCTGCCCTGTTTGATTTCCAAGAACTTGATTGCACAAGAATTACTCAATTTACAAAAACAACTCTTTATAAGGAGTCCTTCCTATTGCCAAATCTGACATTTGATCAACTGTTTCTAAGACCTTGTGCAACTGACCTTATTTCCGCCTTTGATATAGAGGCAAAATAAACCACCCGAAATAAACTGTTAATTGGTTTCCTGTTTCATTTATCCACACTGCTCCACCTCTGCCAGTTAGCCACCAGAAAAAAATATCCCATGTTGTGTTTTGTTATATCATTCATTGCACACTACCTTATAGAAGGTTGCTTGTAATAGTGTTCGTTATCATGTCCGGTGTGTTTCCATTCATACACCTACAACATATCCTGTTCTGCATTCACGTCCTGAGGCTGCCTGAAAGCAGCGGGAACATAGAGCTGGCATCCAGTTTGTTGTTCCTCATCCCAGTGATCAGCACATCTGGGTGATGTCAGTATATGTTGCATGTGTTTCCATTCACATCTCCTACAGCTGCAGAGTGAAGCCAGATGCAGAACTCTCTCTCCAGTGCTGCTGTAGCTGACTGTTACACACCAGGAACCGGCAGGTGGGTCCTCTTGCTCTGGTGTATGAATTTGTGCTCATCATAGTGACTTAATTGCACGCTATTATGTTTGTTTTGCTAACCTTGACATGTGTTTATTGTGTTTCATATCATAGGCCCACAAATATTTATCCACAATTACACAATAACAGCCTATGATACAAATAGTTGAGTGATTCCTGTAAAATTAATAAATAAAATAAATAGCAGATTATTTAATAAATATCACAGTTCTCCAGTAATGACTGGTAAATATAGAAGTGAGTTAACAGCCACCTCTTATAAAGAAAACTACAGGCCACTGTAAAGAAACTATTTATCTAAACAAAAAAAAACCCCCAACATATTTCTTTCTGACACCGCAGTGTGCTACTAGCTACAGTGTTATATTCTCTGACTTTATCATGAAGATTTACATTCACTCTGAAAAGGAAGGTACCGTAAAACTTAAATTCTTCATTTTGACAAATAAAGGCCTGTCTCCGTTAGAGGCCTGGTCTGGTTGCCAAGTAGTTCATTTTTATACAAGTTCTTTGGATGTATAAAACCAGGTTGTTGGCTACCAACTTTAGCTAACATTAGTTACGTGCTTCGATTGCACATACCAATATAAATGTTTAAACTTTTTGTCAATATGGAGACGCTACACATTGTTAGCATTTTACTGAAACCGTGAGCACCAGAGAAGACTGTGATTCAGTCAGGTTAACCGGCATGACGAAAAAACAAGTGGTGACTCCCTTCTTCTGAAGCTGTCATAAAGTCAGAATATGTGTCAATTCTTCAATTATTCAGTAAGATATTTACATTCCTTTAGTCCACGGATCAAAAGAATTAAGGGGTTTTTCATAAAAATTAATCCAAGAAGTGAGTATTATTTTTACAGGAAAAAGTTGTGTGTGTCGGTGTGTCAGGTGCCATGAAACAAGTGTCATGACATTGCATGTAATTGATGTGTTATTCGAAGCTTAATTTTTATATTAGTAACATACTGGTTCAAATAAACAATATGATCATATTTTCCATCTTTGCTGCACAACAGTTTTGTTTAAAAGGAATTAAAGGCCTGTCCCAAATACAGGCCTGTTGAGTTCAGTGATTTAAAGCAGCTGTGCAGAACTTTTTACCGTTTATAAAACTGTCCCTAGTTCGTATCACCCCCCCTTGAAGATCCGTATATTTATTTGAACCCAACGGCGACAAAAAAGCCTTTCTCTGTATGGCTATTTAGCGTAGCCTCGCGCGGGTCGGACACAGTGGAAGTCAGCAAACCAGTATACGGCACCCAAGGCGGAAGTGATTCTGCTCGCCCGCAGCGGCCCACAGCCATTAAACCACAGAAGAAGAAGGAGCCATGTTTACGAGTAGGATTTAAGAAATAGGCTAAATGACATGTAGTAGGCAGTAGTCTCTTGCACAGTAGGTGGTGGTATGCACCTGGAAGTTGTTTGCAATCCACCAATAAACTGAGAGATGAAGAAGAGCCGTGTTTACAGAGAGTGTTCTTCGAGTAAGCGGTACGCAACGGGCACTGCTGAACACATAACAATTTTACCAGATGTATCTATAAGGACTTGGTTGTACTTTCGATGTCATGGCGGATAAAGAAGGAGCACCATCTAAAAGAAAAAGAAAAAGAACAGAACAGAAGAAGACTAAACAGCACAGTGATAGGGCTCGAGCCCAAACGAGTGTAAACCTCGGTCGGGCATTCACCAAGTGGAGAGAGCTGAGAGATTTGAAACTTTTTAAAACTGATCCTGAGTTGGCCCTTTTCCTAATCGACAGGTATGTAATATTTGTTTTTATTTAGAGAATATACCGCAACTTGTTAGATGTTGTTTCACTTCAATATATGACGACATGGAAGTTATAAGCAAGCTAAATGTAGCTGATGTGAACCACTTTTGTCTCGTAACGTTACAAAAAATGCCACAAAATTATCTGTGACTGTGACCATGAACACAAATATACAGCAGGCAGTTGTCCTCAGTTTATAAGACATTCAGAGCTACACCAGAACATTTATGATTTTCCTCTCGCTCTCCAAAACAAATGCATGCGGTAATTGCTGGTTGCAGTCGAGATTTTAGGAATGAAGCCGAAGGCAGCAGTCAGAATTTTACGACACCAGGCTGTGGGTGTCATACCGCTTCGACCAAACGGGGCGCTATAATCAACGAAAACAGAAAGTTCTGCACAGCTGCTTTAAGCAGATAATAGCCCAGGCTACTGATTAAAAGATTAATGTTGAACTATTCTACAGATGTAAACGTGGCTGGACTGAGTTCAGGAGGTTTCACCCTCCACTACATCCATAACTCTGAATCAAACAGTTCTCCAGGTGCGACACCACCCACAGAAAAGCAGCTCATCACTGTGTCTTCATCCCCATTAAAACCTCATTCTTCCTCAGCTTGCCCTGTGACAGCAGCTGCCATATGTTCACATCTCTCACACTGTCATGGCGCTCTCTCATCACGCTGCGTGTTGCTTAAACAAATCACATACACAGCTTCCTCCAGGAGGGGGTTGTTGGACGGGGGGGCTGTTACTGTTTCTTTGGAATAAAAGCCATAACTTGAATATGTACACAGTGCTGGTCGCCTTCCTCTGAGCTCGCTGTCTCATCTCACTCTACCTCCTGTTTCTCTTTCTGTCTCTTTGCCGAGGTTCTTTCTGTGTGCCAAGGTAACCTTCAGGGGATTGTGTCTTGTTATCTCACAACTGAATAATGAATGTTTTTGTTTGTTGCTTCCACTTGAGCAGGAGCGCAAACACATACACGCAGATTTTCTGTATGCTCACTGTGTTGGCTAATCAGGAAAATTAAGCTCCTTTTCTTGCCTCAGCGTCCTCGGAGTATTCGGCACGGTGTCATCAATACCTCGCTTGCTCTGTCTGATCTGCTCGGTCTCTCTCCCGCCCTAATGAGCTGCGGAGAAATATCAACTAGACAAAAACAAGAGTGCTCAGGGATCAATTAATTGGGATATGTCAGCAATGATGATAGCGATGTGTGTGTGTGTGTGTGTGTGTGTGTGTGTGTGTGTGTGTGTGTGTGTGTGTGTGTAAGGACAGGTGTTTGTTCACTTAGTTTTTGCAAATTTGCGTAGTTCAGCAGATTTGACTTGTTTAACACCTGCTGACAGACGAGTTTTATCATCAGAGCGTGTCTCCTTGTCAGTTTCCATGACCTTACTTTACCTCCTGTAACACAAAGTTGTTACTCTTCACTTTGTGTGAAGGAACAACCTGTAACGTGTTGATGAGTGAGTTTTAGAGGTGCTGGTAGTCAGATTATGTTTCCTCAGGACAGAGCCAGCCGAGCTGTTTCCAGTCTTTATGCTGGAGCCTTATATTTACCAAACAAACATGACTTTTTCACAGCAGACATTTTGACTCCAGCAAGAAATGCACAGGTGTAATTAATCACATCAACGAATTGTCTGAGTGAGCAAGCATGCCCAGTGTTATGGTCCTGGATCTGAAACACCTAAGAGGACTCTGAAGACACTTTTAAAAGACTTAAGTAAGATGTGAGAGTGTAGTCGTCCTGCTACCTCTGTGAGTTCCCAGCACAGACGCACAGATTCAGCACTCCGTCTATATGCTATACTTTTATTAACTACTGCCCAGCACACAACAAAACAAAATCAGTCCCAATGCATGTGCCCACGTCTCCCAGTCCACTCAGTCTTACACCAAAAACTCATGCAGCGTCCTCCTGCTTGGTCTGAGCCGCAGCCCTCCAAGATCCAGCACACTACTGCATGAAAAAGGGAGACATGTAATCAGAGCAAACCAGCAGCAGCTGTGTCAATCAACTCACCTGGTGCTACTCTCATGAGCCACCCCCACTTCTCTCCCCTGCATCTGACCAACAACCACACCCACCTCCGCCTCCACAGAGAGATTTAGTCACACACTATAAGATCTTGCATAGACTGGAGATCCTGCAGGGTCACTATTTCCAAGATTACAATCAGATTCCTTTAAAGATTCTGGTGGAAAATATTACACCAAACTCCCTTTAAGAAACATGACATTTTAACAATTCCTTGCATTTTTTATTTTTATTTTATTTCATTTTATATACTTTATTAATCCCCCTGAGGGGAAATTCAATTTTTTCACTCAGTCTGAAAGACACACACATGCACAAACAGGACCTATACATGCACAAAGTGGAGAGATGTCAGAGTGAGGGGGCTGCCACAAGAACACATAACTCTGGAAACACAAGATAAAAGGCGTCACATGTCAACAGTGTTCTTACCAATTCGGCATCAATATAATCTATAAAGATAAACTGTATTTGTGTAAAAAATGTAAAGTTTGTCTCCTCAGCCCACTTCCAGCCTCCGGTTTGTTGCTATTTCAGATGAAGGAGATCATGAGAATGAGAGAACTGTTTAAAAAATTAAGAATTTTCACTGTGGTGGCTCCAACCAGAACTTATTTTAGCTCCACTAGTTTCACCTCCTTTTCCACGGTACAGGAGAACTGACACGTCTTCACTTTCTTGCGCCTTGTGAGTTTCCTCAATGTTTTTACTGATAACTAGGGGTGGGAATCACCAGAGGCTCCATGATACAATATTATTGTGATTTTAAATGTGTGTACTGGGATAAAATATATTACAATATGATACAATTTATTACCTGTTTTAAACTGTAAATTATGTTCACGGAGGAAACTGTGTCAACATTTGTTTTATCTAACAGGATAAAGTTTCAAGCCTGCTCATCTCACTGCAGTATTTTTTTTTTTACAGCAAATTGTATCTAGTGGACTGAAGAAGCAACTGATTATATTATTCTAGCAGGCTACCTAAAGTTTAATTTCTATTTGTAATATCAATAATTTATGTAATCAAAAAATCAATACTTGGCACTGTGTGAGGATACCATACTGCCATCAATTTTTTCCTCCACCTCTACTGTCTACTCAGCTTGCTGCTTCCTGTTTGTTGCTGGAGAGAGCGCAGCTATCAAATCAAACTCTCATTTGCATGAGCCGGGACTATAAACCTTTGATAATGTTAAACATGTTTGATTTTGTCGGAACGTCAAGACCAGAAAAAGACTGACTGAGTTTTCTGATCGCATTACACCAAACGATTGATATCAGGGGGGCGCATCTATCAGATAGATAGATAGATAGATAGATAGATACTTTATTCATCCCGAAGGAAATTAAGGCATCCAGTAGCTTATTCGACAGCAACACGACACATCCTCACACAGGTGACCATCTCACTGTGTGACTGCTGATACCACCTTCGTCATCACTAGGGACATTGCAGGTGTTACTAATCATGTTAACGATGGCTCCACTATATTCAAGTGTTCCAGCATTCATTGAACCAGGACCCTGAAACTAAACAGTTAAATTCATTCTGCTGTTTGCTCCTGTGTTACCGTGGTGACATGTCAAAATGTCTCCAGTGAGAAAAGCCTGTTCTGAAAAAGACATCATTTGTATCTGGGCTGAGATCAGTTCAGGAACTTTAAATGAAAATCATCATTAATCTGTCACTTTCATCAGATATGAGAGATCTCTGCACAAAGGAACAAATTGATTTTCACTGGAAGAAAATCAGGTCGTCTTAAACACCCTGCACTCCCACACAGTTTGATCAGCTGTCCACTCAGGTTGGAGGTGGGCGGAGCAACCCTGGAGTAACACAGTATTGATCATGATGACACATCATCTGTTGCTGTTTAATTTCTTTTTTAACAACCTGGGTTTGGGCCATCATTCATGTCAACTATTGGCATGTAATTATAACATGTCAATTATAACATGTACAACATGACACATGACATGAGTCCAGCGTGACAGGAACAGACATGTTGTAAAGACCCCCTGGTTTACGCCGGCCATTTTCATCCCCAGGTCTTCAGATACACTTTGTCACACCTCTTGGCGTGTGAGTTGCAGGTCAGTTCACACCGCTGCAACTTTTCTCTGCAACGTTCTAAAATGGTTTCGTCTTGTTGTGAATCTTTGGTCTGAGAATGACTTTAAAGTGAACACAATAGGAGTGTTATAATCCTGTACGCCACAGCTGCACATGGTCAAACCCTAGCTGGTATTTACAGCTGGTCAGGGTTTTAAAGTTAAAAGATAAACTGGAGGTCTGGAACAAGTCTGCTCGTCTTTTTCGCTCATGTGTTTCCAAATCCCACCATTTAGGGTGGTGAAAGACAGTGTAGAAATGATGAAGTGTGTGATCTTTACAGCGCACATAATTTAACCTTCATAAAACTCCTTGCTGTTCAGTAGGAGTCCAACCTTCATCTCTCAGCATGACCCCTGCACACACTCTGTTTAACACTTACAGGCACCTGTGTCAGATTCGGGAGAGCACTCCACACTCAGAGAGGGAACACTGTGTTTCCATAAAGCCGGAGGCCGACTGATAAAAGCCCCAGAGTGGAGGACGGGTGATTACAGTCTGTCCTTACCGAGGATGTTAGAGCCAGTGTCTTATTGACTGCAGTAAGTGAAAGTAGGACAGTGCAGGGGCCACGCCGAGGACACAGCAGCCTGAAGTAGGTCATTAAAACACATTTAAGTGCAGCAGCACCAGAAACTCCCAGGTGTGACGTGAGCTCATAATGCAGGTGTGAAACAAAACCACAGTCCAATCAGCAGAGTTTGAATAAGCTGTAACTTTTATTGCACATTCCTGTTTGGTCTTGCAACGACCTTTCACCTTTTGAACTTTTAAGACCTCGGTCTCGACCAAACACTCAAGTCAGGAGTGGGATAAAGTCGCCCAGAGTAACTGATCACAGGTCAGATGTGCACATTCCCTTTACGAGTGAGATTTGAAGCATAGGGAGGTCATACTGATCCTTGATCTGCGACTGGGGAACACTTCAGTCCAGATCTTTGTGTTGACTGCATTACCCATAAGCCAATTCACTGTCTTAGAGCGGGACCAATGGGGAAGGGACAGTAGTGACATCATGGAGGGGACTAGGAAGTGTTCAGGGGAGCGCAGGAATTTTCTCAATTCCACTTTGATGCACTCCCAATGAAGAAAACTCCCTTTTATAATCTTGAGGCTTTGCAACCTTCTGTCCGTCTTAACTCCCTGAAATCCCCCCAAATAAACACACCTTCCCCCATCACACAAATACATAGGCTATCATTCTTAGTTTGTTTGTTTTTTTCTTCTCATTTTCTTGTGACAATACCTGCAACATGCTTCAAATCTTCATTTTGGCAAACCACAAATAAATTAAAACACAAACATTCATATAACACAATGTGACATTTTCTTTTTAGGACGCTTCGAAAGAAAAAGAAATATACGTACAATACAGAACCCCGAAAGAAAGAGAGAAAAGTAAAAGACCAAGAAAAGAGAAGCATTTGCATTGTTGTTTTTCCCATGTTTTTTCTTGCTTTTCTTGAAAAAAGATATACAGTAGCTAGCTACCAATCACATATCACATGCAGATATAATACAACATAATCAGTTCACCCAGTTAGTGTCTGCAAACTACCAATCTAAACTATATCACAAAATTATTCTCTTGAAACCAGCAAACACTCAGCGTTTGAGATATTTTGTCTTAGTAATAATTCAGTTTACAGTTTTCTCCGCTGACGAGCCGAGAGATCACTAAACCATCCACCCTGAAATGACGAGCCAAATTCAAAGACGCTTTCGTACATGATCACATACCAGATGGTGTGTTGTTTTACTTTTTTACTCTTTTGCCTTTTTTTATGATGGGAGTGTACATATTTGCTCACACGTGCACTCACACACAGACGGGCATTTGTTATCGAAGTCCAAACGCGGCATGCTGGCAGCGGCTCGGCTTCAGCTCAGCGGTTTAAACATCCTGCTCCAGGATCACGGGTGGGGCCTGCAGAGAGCTGACTGGCATCGAGATGCTCCTACACCCCTGTCTCTCCTCACCTAACCCCCCTGTCTGCCCTTCCCTCTTCCCCCCGAAATACAGACCAGGAGCGGAAAGTGACAAAATGTCAGTGCCGAGCGGGAGGTTTGACGTCCTCCATCCTTCTGCTCTCAGCTGCTCTTCTCTAACGACGCTCCGCTGAAATGTCAGACCAATTAGCAGCTTTCCCTCTGACATTCAGCTGGCAGATAGCAAAACAAACACACAAGGAGCCCGCTGGATTGGACGGACAGATAGTCTGTGGCTAGTAGGCGTCTGATTGATTGACACTGACGCTGCTGCAACCGCAGACTTAATATTAGATATTCATAAAGTCCTTTTAAAGGTTGGAACTCAGGAAGTGTGTGTCTCTTAAGTAATCGCAGCAGGCAGAGCAAATAATATGTCTTCGGCCATTTTGCAAGCCACCTGACATTTCCAGAAAGCAGTCGGTAGTGATCAAAGCCTCCCTCCTCTCCCTCTATTCTTCTTCTCCTCTCCCTACTGCCTCCTCTCTCAGCAGACATCAATCAGGAGGGCTCTGAGGCGTATTTAAAGCACCGCTCCATCTAGGGCGGCGCTCGAGCCCCTTTCTGTCTTCATTTCTGGGTGTTACCGCAGGCGTCAAGGCTGCAGGTGTACGCACAAGTGTGTGGGCGAGCTTACGTGTGTGTGTGTGCGTCTGGAGCTTAGCTAAACGTCCGAAGCGTATATTCTACTGACCTTTAGTTTTTCACATGGATCGGAGAGAGACAGACGAGATATTCAGTCACAACCACACGTGTGTTTACAGTACTAATAATCAGGAGCTGACAGAGAGAGTGGAACAAGACGGCGACGAGTAATTCAGCGGAAAAACAAAACAAATCAGCACTCCCTTTAGGCTTTAGTGTCATTCACAGTAAATCATATTCTTCTCTGTTTAAAGGGTTGTCTCCCTTGTTCACACGCACACACATACACGCAGACACATACACACACTGAGGCCTGGCCTTCAGCTGTACCATCTGGTATCTAAATCATGGGAATTACAGTCTTCTTCCTCTCCTACACACACACACACACACACACACACTCTCTCTCTCACACACACACACACACACACACAAGATAACATGAGAGTAGAGAGAGAAAAAGAGGTGACTGACTGTCATTCTATGTTTCATACATAGTCTCTGCATAAAGCAACATGTGACGTTGTATTCCTCCATTAGAAATCAATATCCATCTACGCAACAGTGAGCTCTAAATTTAGCCACAAGAGACGGAGAGAAGGACAGAGAAACAAAGTGAACGAGCGAGCTAAAGAAAGAGATCGAGTAAAGAGACAGAGAGAGCACAGCTCCATGTAAATTACAATCTTCATGTTGCATTGAACTGTGAGCAACGGCACAGTCGAAAGAAAGAGGAAATGAAGGAGTGAATGAGTGAGTATAAACGCCAGTGCGCTGCCCGTCTATTAAACATTAACAGCTTCATTTATATGTAAATGACCCGACAGCTACAGAGAGAGACGGTGGGAGTGACGCCAGTTCAGTGCCGTAGAGAAGAAGGGGAAGGAGGGACGGGGAGGGAGGGGAGGATGGGATGGCGAGGACAGGAGAGGAGAGGGGGATGAGTCTCCTTCATTCAGTAGTCTTTCACACGGGTGGAAAAGTCCACACTGTCCGATTGATCCTGTACGTGCATGGGTGTGCGTTAAGACAAAAAAAAAAAAAAAAATCCACCGACAGTAACACACACTCAAACGCACGTACACACACTCCCAGCTGATGTCCGATGGAGTGACAACAAACACACATACACCTCCCTCTCAGGTCTTTCCAAAATGGGGGAAAGAATCTCCCTGGGCGAGAGGGAGGGGAACCAAAGTCACTTCTTGGTGGGGGAGAGACGATGATGGCGGCGTGTCTGCTCTCCGAGAGTTTTGGTGGAGGTGAGGACAAAAAAAAAAAAAAAAAAAATCCAAAATATAATAACACAGACACACAAAACAAAAAAGAAAAAAAAAAACTCTGAGTGAAACAGCAAAAGGTGAAGATGGGAGATTGTTGAGTTAGCGTGGTGTGTCGTTTTGCGTGTCGGGGCTAGCTGGGGTTTGTCCGGCTAGCGCGGGGGTCGGAGGGCCGGCGGCCCGGCGATCAGCCGTCGGACACGGGCGGGGACACCCAGCCGTACTTCTCGTGGGTCTTCACCAGGGACTTGAAGGTGGCCTCGGCTTCCTTACGGCTGAAAGCCTTCTTGGACTTCCCTGCTTTCCTACATATACGCCCCTGTGAGACACAGACAGAGAGGGAACAAGGTCAGGACTCTGTGGAGAGATACAAAACACAGAAACAGTCTCACTGGAGGAATCAAGTCATTCTTTACTTTCACGCACTTCTGCCACCTTGCTGTTCTGTATAAACAGTACGACTGTAGAATCGGGGGACTTTTAAGCTGGCATCGGAGGTAGTAACGGTGCCAAAACGACCTCTGTGTAAAAAGGGACAGCTGGCAGGACGGAGGTGACGATTTGACGACATATTATGTGTGCGACCCACCACTGAGAGATTTAAAAAGCAGCTGATAGCAGTTAGCAGCTAACTCAAAGAAGAAGTGCAGTGGACGAAAGTGTCCGCAATTTGGGACAACAATAAGATTGGGAGCTCCTTACCCTCCGAGCAGAGGACAAGATTAGCTGCCATAAAACAGGGACGCTAAATGACATGTTAAGACATTATTAATGTTTATAATGCTCTGCCGACGCATATGTTATATGTCACACTAGAGGCTGACGCTGCTATGTTACACATGATGCTCGTTATGCCTCTGTTGATTCTGCGATGCCGGCATACTGTCTAAAATCACTCACTGGAGCGGGATGATGCTGCCATTGTTTAGTTCTGTGTAAAAATGCAAAGCAGGCATAAAGACGGGACTTCTTAGCAGCTCTGTAGTGCAATCTAAGAGAGTAAAAAGGGCTTAGGGTTCTTAGTGGTTCTGCAGACATTCATACCAAACTAATCACCAGAAAAATGTTGGCATTGTACATTTCTGCAAACCACCGATATGTTACATTGGTACGTAACTGTGCAGCAGATATATTGAAACTTTATGTTCAAACAATGCTGTGGTTAATATGAGGTTAGCTTTAGACACAAAAACCACTTGGTGATGGTTTTTTTGGCTTAAAACACCTGGTCTTGGAAGTGTGGGTTTGCAGAAATGAACAATGCCAACATTTTCACCAGGACAGAGGTGCATGAGGTGTCATGTCTGTCATGAAGTCTCTGGGGATTTGGGTGTTTCAAAGAGTTGAAGAGAAGTTTACATTTCACAAATGTGGGTTTTCAAAGCGGGAGGTCAACATTTTAAAAAGCTTATTCACTTTCTGGCCGAGAGTTAACCTTCACACTGTCCGAGGTTTGCCCACAGACTCCAAAGGATGTCATTTTTGTCATGTCTCAGAGGCGCTGTAATCTGTTGTTCCAGTTTTTCAGAAGTTTATAAATCAATTTGTTCCCAATGACGTCATATCTTTGTTTCCTGTTTCTGTTTTAATTAGTGATTTTTAACAGTACTAATTTATTGGGGTTTTAGGAGAGCCCCAAATGCACCCAATCCCACAGTTTAATAACAGAGCTTTTACTGAGTTCATGTTTGCCATGAGTCCTGATTTTAACCATCACACACTCATCAGTCAGGTCAGGTCAGACACATTTGTAACAGAGACAGATTTCTTCAAGTGCTCTGTAAATACTGTTCTTCACCATAAGATGATGTTCAAAGTCGTAATAAAATGTTTTACGGCTATTAAATGTAACTGATCAATTCAAGGAAAATTGCTGTTTGTGAACCGTTGCTCCTCCTGTCACATGTGACAGTTTGTCTTGAACATAACATGAGCCACATCATGTGCTGTAAGAGCCTGTTGTGTGAGGTATTTATAGTTCTATGTAAACAACATTCATTTTACAGTATGTACAACTTGAACAATCTGAATTAGATTTACTAAACCTTAACTCTGACAGCGGACCATACTCAGAACAAGGTCTCTATCTACTTTTGTTTAAAAGACAAAGAATGACTTTGGATTTATTTCAGTTATTTTATATCGGGGTCAAAAAATCAACACAAGTCAAATTTATATTAAATTACTACAAACTAAATGAAACTAGAATCAAAGAATGGTGATTACTAATGTGAATGTCCTTGGGATAAAAGCTTCAATATGTAGTTTATAAAATAATATATTTTTATTTCACACAATATGTGAATTAACTGTAGGTTTCCTATAATCAGATGACATTATAAATAAATACACATAATAAATAATGTTCGAAGAGGACAGATTTATTGATGGTTGTTTCTTACAGTAGTTTATTCTTGGGGTTCCCAGGTGCCCCAGTATCTAGTCCTCACGCGTTAAATATGTTGGTCAAATGAGGGTTTTAAATGAAAGTTTATAACATGTTTATCCACTTTAGCTTTTGCATGGATTAAAAAACGGGATATAACGTGTTAATTACTGAGATTAAAAGGTGCTAGTAGCCTGTTTTGCTAGATTTTCCCAGTCTCTGTGCAAACCTAGCTGACTACCAACATTGTTAGATACTGATGTTTGATTGAATTTAGTTTGTGACGTTGGGAGACCAAAATTACACAACAACGTCTAATGCCAATGTAAATTTGACATCTGGTTTTGTTGTTTTTAAGCTGTGTTGCTAAGTAACCAAAATCCAACGTCTGCAAAATATTCTAATGTTCACATCTACACAACGTGAAAATCTAATGTTATTAGACATTTAAAATGTCGTCAACCTGATTTTCATATCAACTTAAAGAGTGCAACGTCTTTCTGAGCTGACCTTTGACCTTTTGGATATAAAATGTAGTCAGTCATCACTCATGTCATCATTTTATCCTGTTCGACATTTGTGGGAAAGTTTGTCATAATCAGTGTATGAATTCTTTAGTTATGGCCTGTGCTCGCTTTAGCCTCATACAACTTAAAGTACTGCACAGAGCCCATCTCTCCAAATCCAGGCTTTCCGAATTCTATACGGAGATGGAGGATAAATGCAGCAGATGCCGGCAAACTCCTTGCGACTTGAGCCATATGTTTTATATGTGTCCGGCACTCCAAACTTACTGGGGCAATTTTTTTACCAATTTGTCTTCAGTCCTTGACTTTGTTTTGCAACCATGTCCACTTATAGCAATTTTTGGAACCCCCTCTGTTGAGGTTGCTCTTAACCCTAAACAAAAACAAATCATTGCATTCACTTCCTTATTAGCTAGACATGTAATACTACTACACTGGAAGTCCGCCAAGAGCCCTTCCACAGCCCAATGTCTTAATGATGTCATGTTCTTTTTGAAACTTGAGAAAATAAAATACACACTGAGAGGCTCAAGGAAGAAATTCTATGACATATGGCAGCCCTTCATAGATCATTTCAACAAGTTAGTGCAGCTTCCTACCAGTTGAACCCATCAAGCATTTGTTTTCCACTATGTACATCTTTTTAGCTGGCTTGTTTTCTTGATCCTTCATTTTGCCTTCCTGTTGAGCATTACTACTGTAGCCGCGAGGTCCATCCCCAGTGTGTGTGTGTGTGTGTGTGTGTGTGTGCGTGTGTGGGAGGGGCGGGGGGGATTTGGGGTGGTCAATTGGATCCTAAGTGGGAATGTTCATATTTTTATGTATAATACTGTTTATTACTGTTTTTTACTTGCTCTATAATATGTTAGTATATATATTATATTTTGGTTGGGTTATAAAAAAGAAAAAAGATATTTGTATTGTACTCTACTATGAGCAATGCTGTACAGGATATTTTTTTTGAATAAACAAATCTTAAAAAAAAAAAAGGACTCTGACATTAAATAAAAGTGTAACAAAGAAAAAAAAAGACATGTTTTGTGACGTTACAGCGACCTTTGACCTTCAACCATGAAACCAGTTACCAGTTCATCGTTGAGTCCAAGTGGACGTTCGTGCCAAATTTTAGGAGGTTCCCTCAAGTCCTTCTTAAGATATTGCATTTACTAGCATAAGACGGAGGCAAGGTCACAGTGACCTTTGACCACCAAAATCTAATCAATTAATCATTGGTCAAATTGGATGTTTGTGCCCAATTTGAAGAAACATATTCACAAGAATGGGATGGATGGATGGACTGACATCCTATTGACGTATGGTGCCAGCTAGCTTGGAAGCTAAGCTAACTGCTTGCTAACTGTAGCCAAATCAATCCTGTCATGTACATTAGAGGAAGTGATTTACAAAAGTATTAACAAAAAAGTCCAAGTAGATAAAGAGACAATATAACTAAACAGATCAATAAATATGTTGAAATATTAAACATTCAAATGTTGTTTTTGTGTGTCTTATCAAAGACGTTGGTAGAGAGGTGTTGTGCTGCAGAAAGTTGGACTCATGACCTCAGTATTTCAAACCTCTTGGCTGCAGCCCTGCATAAAGTTACACTGTCTGCCAAAGCTGGTATTTCCACACAATATATTTATCTGTCAGTCAGTCAGACGGAAAACCCCCAAATCATAAATGAATTTTCACAAAACTGGACAGACAAGCAGGACCTGAGCCAGAGAACAATTGATTAGATGTTGGCGATGATGCCAGTGTAGGACCTCCGCCATTAGGTGATTCATGAGCTTTTTTTTGCCATAACTATGAAATTAATGGAGACAGAGGCATCCTGCCAAGTTCTGTTGTTGTTGTGTTTACCAGCCTACAAAAATATAAAGCTACTATGTGCAGACTCTTTATGACTGCAGCTTCTGTTTAGACATACAATTATTAATCAAACTTATGATCATTATCTTGGAAAGTCTATTAAATAAAAAAGGAAAATGGCCGTAACAGTTATCTAAAGGTCACAGTGATGTCTTCAAATATCTAATTTAGTCTGATTAACAGTTTAAAACCAAAGATATTCAGTTTATGATCCTATAGAACAGAGTAAAGCATCAAGACACTAAAGACGCTGCATTTTTAAAATCTGACACATCAGTAGGAGGAAAGAAATGTCTTGTTGCATGTTGACATTGATTTTGCTTTCTGGGTCACAAGAAGAATATCATTCTGGGAAATTACACAAAAAACAGCTTATGTCAAAATATTATTTGTCAGATCTGGATATGTGTTGTCAGATCAAAAGAAAGATGGCTCCCCTGCTCACCACTGTCAGTCGTCTTGTCAAGCTCATTTTAGAAAAAACTTTTTCAAGTCTCTCCAGACAAACTATAGAACGACAGAGACACAGCCCACATGTACACATGGAGGAACTCGCCAGTGAACGCTGCTGGGGACATGTTGACAGGCCAAGTGGTCCGACTGCAGGTTGACCAACATTAGATCAACGTTTAAAGGCAGGGGAAGGGCTTTTAAGATGTCAGGTTTGATCACAAGTGAAAAAATACACCCTCCACTACACCGGGCGACGGGGGGCTAAGTGAGGACGAGCACCAACAACTGCACCGAATGATGAAAGGGTTGTAAATATGACAGAAGATAAATATATGAGCATGTAACCCTCTTGTGCTCGGTGTGAAAAGCATCTCACTCAGAGCGCCATGACATCACGCGGAAGACATTTTCACCCAGGCACCACCTCGCTGAAGCCCTTCCTCCTTCACATACCGGAGCTAATAATAAGTGTGGGATGTCACGGGGGCGAAAAAGAAATAACTGGAGAAAAGAGGTGTGGGCGTGACAATAAAGCTGCTTATTCTGTTGTTGGCAGCGGTGCTAAGTCTTCCCTAAAGAAGAATGCGTGGGAGGAGGAATAAAAAAAGCAACAACTTTGATAGATATGCAGCCATGACAACACCGCCATAACAACGATGTGATACATATGAATGTCACTACTGTTTGAGTGAATCATTTCGTTTATAACTGGAGCCTCTGTCTTGCAGTTAGGTGCTTCTGCTAACGTTACATCCATGTCTGTGAAAAGATGGACGCTTCACACACATCTTAACCCGGCAGCACAGAGCTTTTGTATATAAAATGTCATCACTCATGTCATAATTTTTTCCTGTTCGACATTTGTGGGAAATTTTGTCACAATCAGTGTATGGATTTTTGAGTTACGGCCAAAAACATGTTTTGTGACATCACAGTGACCTTCAACCATGAAATTCTAATCAGTACATCGTTGAGTCGAAGTGGACGTTTGTGCCAAATTTGAGGAAACTCCATTGAGGCCTTTTCAAGATATTGCATTCATGAGCATGAGACAATGCAAGGTCACAGTGACCTTTGACCACCAAAATCTAATCAAGGAATCATTGTGTTGAACTGGACATTTGTGCCCAATTCAAAGAAACATGTTCACAAGTATGGGATGGATGGACAACCTGAAAACATAGTGCTTCCTGCCACAGTTTTTAGAGGCATAAAAATCCCCTCCAACACACAGACACATCCCAAATAGTCGGTTGCGTCTGCACAGTAAATCTCTATCCGCTGGTCACACTGCAGTTGTACTGAGGTCTCTGTTGTAGTCGACTCACCGGACACCAGCCTGCTGCTGTGTAATACATCAGGTACCTTACTGTATTTGTTTGTATATGTTCTGTAACACTGCTCCACTTCCCTCTACCCAGAGCGTTTCTTGGCAGGGAGAAAATGGCACTGAGGCCACTCCACTCCACTGAAACCAATACTAATGAAATTCTTTTAGCTCCTCTGCATGCTGCAGTGCAGATAAATACCCTCACGTTGTTCGACATCCATGGTCTGCACCTTGATGCTGCAGCTACATGCTCCTGTACACATTTTTAGGAGGAAAATGCTGCGTAAATGGAGCCTTTATCCTTACAAGGTTGGACATTGGTATCTACGGACACAATATTTGATACACAGGGCAACGATGATCAACTTTCTCTCTCATATCAGTTTGTACTGTAAATATAACACTTTAGCCAGTTAGCTTAGCTTAGCATAACAACTGGAACAGGTGGAAACAGTTAGCCTGGCTCTGTCCAAAGCAATGCTCTCTCATACCTAAATGATACAATGGATGTGTAGGAACATACATGTACGTGTTTAATTACATGTCTTTATGCCCCTTGAGATTTAAGGAGGAGCATATTTCAATAGACCATATATTCCATTTCAAATGTTGCCTCCTCTACTCCATGATACTGTAACAATGCACAAAACTGCTAAGCAACACAACTCGATAGGTAACACACATCAAAAGAACACCAGTCTATTGGCATGTGCATGTTAGAGCATGTGTGTATCCTACTGGCTTACTGGTTGCCGCCACCCTCTAAATCCAATGCCTTCTCATCCCAACTCGTCAAATACCGCCTCTTTGTCTGTGGACTTTCACGTCCACATATGATGCACTAGGTGTCCTCCAGCATCTGTGGTTGACGTTCCAAGACAACATGTAAATTCACGCTTGTTACATGCATTATGTCTTTTTAAAATACACTTCCGTTTTTGAATGTACAGTTTCTGCTCGTTAGATGGATACAGCCTTTTCAAAATAAACTTACAACATCGGTTAAACGCCTCGTGGTTACGTTAATTTCCTTGTGCAACAAAAGCACGTGGTTAGCTTTAGAATAAAACATCATGGTTTAGCTCAACATGCACACAGGAAGTGAGCAACGAGCTCCTGGGTGAAAGTTTGGGGTTTGTTGGCAATGCACAGCTGTAGGCTGGTGCGTTTCATGACACTGCCACAGGTGCTCCCGCGCACTGGCATCTTACATGGACGTCCACTGACATAAGGCCCGTTTCCACTGAAGATGTTCCTGGTACTATTTGGGGGCCAGGAACTTTACAGGAACGTCCTCTCACTCGGCCCTCTCAACCGCCGTGTCTCCACTGAGAGAGCGGAGTAGGAGCAAGGTTCCTGTAAAGTTACCGGGCTCTGGATGTGACGTAATCATTGCACGACCATTTTGACCGGGGCGATGCAGCAAAGAAACAAAGAAGAACAACAACAAATATTTGTCGTACGATTTGTCTTCCATTTCTTGCTTTTCTTCGTAAGACTCCTTTTAAAAAATGCGACTCCTCATCTGCTGAGTTTTAAAAATGCCGGCTATTTTGTCGCTTTCTGTTGACGTCACATCCCACTTTGAGTATATCCAGTCAGCACCAAGTAATCCCCAAGCCCCAGCCGGGAGTCTTTCGGGGCCGTTCTGAGTACCTACTCCGAGGCAGGGACTTGTTTAGCCCCTGTAAAAGTTCCAGAACGCTGTCCTTTGGGGGTGGTTCCTGCAGTGGAGACACGCACCAACGGCCCCGGCCCCATAAAATTACCCTGAAGTTCCTGTGGTGGAAACGGGCCTATAGCACCGGTATTTGATTACTTGGTGCGTATTACACAGTCACAAAAGGTGCCTTTGTGCGTCTGTATCTAACGTCCAGTCACTGATAAAGTGGTGGTATTTGATGAGTTTGGAATGAAAACGGGTTGCAAGTTCCCTCAGTTTACCAATGTTAACTCTGTCAGCACTGTTGCCATTTTTTTAGCGCTGTTTATGGTGTTAGCACCATTATGCTGAGACCTGTGTCCAGAGTACTCATGCACTGAATTTCACATAGAGCTCCTTTAAGGTTGTAGAATTGTGGGACTTGTATTTGCCTTTTTCTGTTTGTTTCTCTCTGGAAACTATCTATGCCTCAGCAAAACTTCTTTGTGAGTCTGTACACGGGCCCTGTGTACTATATGAACACATTATACCTCTCTGCCACCCTTTGCCTTTGTACATGGGTTTTTTAAACTCGGGTACACCTGCTAAAAATATACGATGGACTTCTTTCCCATTGCCAGCAGAGTGCAGCAGTGTAGACGGCTCTGCTGCAGATAAGGATGCCTCTCTGTGTTTTTACCGGTGCATCATGTCCAATGTCACAGACAGGCCGGAGAACAGGTAAGTGAACAATTGAAGCAGCACAGAGGGCCAGTGAAAATGTTATGATGGTTACTTTTATTCAACTTATTCAGTCTGTCTTTCTAACTCTACGCAGACTCATTCTGGAGCGACGTCTGAGTGCTGCTCGGGCGGGAACAGACTGTGTTCTGTGGCAGCGCGTCATTGTATCTTGCCAGTTAAGAGGCTAAACTTAGCATCTTCACATGGGTGTTGTGTTTCCATTAATGCTGATCAGAGCTGATAGCTGATAAACATCCGTGACTGCTGCAGAGTCACTTTAACCCGCGTGTGAATGCTGATGGTAACCTTCCCACAAACGCCAGATGTTAGCAGGTGTTATTGGGTTTTTATGAGGTGAGAGAGGAGCTGTCAGCTCCTTTAACAAGCAGTGGATTTTGGGAGCACAGTTTCAAACCGCACGCTTTTCCCTGCAATGAGACGCATCAAACACTCCGGAGTTAATTCTCTGCTCCCGTGACAGCTGATGGATGATCAACGTGTCCTATTGCGTACTTGCTCGGCTATTTTGGGTCAAAAGTGATGCAGGGGATAAAGGGAGATGAGGTGATAACGTTGAATGATCTGGAGATTAGGGTTACAGTTTCCATTCCTGTAGCAACACTGGCCTCATTTCACCACGGGGCTTAGCGACACTCGCACTCTCAATTTGTCTCTCTCAGACAGACACATTTTGAAGAGCTTGTCCCATCGTCACGACTTGTATTTTAATCAATATTGAAATCAACCCCTGCTATAAATGTCCACCATGACAGGTTATTAAATGTCACACATGAACACTTCAAATAAAGCCAGACAAGTGAAACTGAAGACAGTGACTCAACTGTGGAAGTTGTTTTGTGCTGGAAACAAGAAAACTTTCCCTCTGTTGGAAGAGTTTGTCTCTTGTTTAGAGGAACTCAAAGCATGACGCAACCAGTGACTCATTCAGAGAGATATTAAAGGCAGCCTTCCTCGGGGACTTGCTTTGATCCGTGCAGCCTTTAAAACACAAAACAAACCGAGTGTCACCTAAGCAGCGCTGCCTGAAACCTGCTCTGCCTCCATGTGACACCGCAGGCCTGTAATACAGATTACCCAGGCTGACAAACACAGATAATACGGCAGGCTGGCGACTGTCACAGCACCGGTGGAACGCCGGGATGTGCTGTTGTTCTCTTTTCACATCACCAGCAACCTCATAAAAACGCATATCTTCACATGCTGCCATATGGCTGCTGTCACCACCTCAAAATGGCGGCGGCTGCCTTGGATATCGTCGTGGCAATTGGCCATTAAAGAGGTGTGATTACCATGGTGATAGATGACAGGGAGGAATGTAGCCTCATCTTGTTGTCATTAAACGAATCACTGTGGACGTCGGGTACATGTTTCTACACACAATAGCAGGCAGTTGACATTGGTTTGGTCCCTGTGAGGGAATCATGGAGCTATGTGTGTGTGTGCAGACAAATTAGGCTGTTTGCATAAGGCTACACTGGAAACAGTAGCTGTGTGTGACAGTAAGAAAGGAGGAAAGAGGAAGTGGGGGTGTCAATGAAAGAGTGAGAACATGCATGTGTATCGATGCACGACGAGCATGACAGGGTGAAACTGAGCATTAATTAGCGCCGATGTGTTCGCAGTCATCAAGAGCGTCTCAGCGCGATGCGTCCAAAGATGGGCCAAGAGAGTTAAAATATCAGATCATGAGAAAAAGAATGGGCAAACAAAAGAGTGTGTGTGTGTGTGTGTGTGTGTGTGTGGGTGTGTGTGTGTGTGTGTGTGTGTGTGTGTGTTGCGGTTCAGCTGAGTGAGCGCCCCAGGCCTATACAGTGCCATGTCAGTGTTTATCTATTTCAGCTAAGCGCTCGCTCGTTGAGAGGTACACACTCGTGTAAAGTGGCTGCTGGGTAATCGTGTGAATGGAGATCAGTCAATGGGCAGAGGAGGGAAGGCCCCAGTGCATGTTGGGAAGCAGCTCTGGGGGCAAGGGGGGGTGGGATTGCATAACGCAGACATGTGCTTAACGGGGTCGGGATAAACAAACAGGGATCAATGTCATCATCATCCTCATCAGATCATTAAGGAGAGCCCTGTGGGACTGGCGGCGGGGTCATCACAGGATAATGCCACAGCTTTTTTTTTTTAAAGTTAGTGTCAGTTTAGGTTCCTCTGTCTGCACACAGCCAGTCATGCTTATAAAGATGGACTCAGTAGAACAATAATCTGTCACAGATAACAGGAAACTAAGAGGGGAAATCCACATTCCCCACGATACGCTCTGTGTAAGTTAAACAGTACGTCCTCTGAAGGAACGGTCCAAAATTGTGACAAAAATATTTGGAGAAATACACATTTAACCCACAAGTTGTGAGTTTGCAGAGAAGTGGGCACGTCAGAGTGCTGTGGGTTAAATGGCGTGTTTCATTAGCACTGGGAAACTGAAATTTACAAGTTCCCTGTCGGAAATTTTAACTGAAATACCCACTGAAGTCGGATTTTCTACCCTGAAAGTCAGGGGAATATCTCACCAACTCTGACCTCAAAATCCAACATGGCTGCTCTGCACGTCAACAACAGTGAAAGCTGTAGTGAGACACTGTTTATTAGCACTTCAGCACACAGCACTGTCCAACTTCTACCTGTGATCACGTTTCTATGGTGGCTGAAGTGCAAAATATAGCGTAAAGCGCTGTTGTCAACTGGTATTGCTGACAATGTGTTGGTTTTCCAACTTGTTTACTGGAATGCAGTCAACTCAGCTGTGACATCATTCCCAGCTCCCACTTCCAAGGTAAAGAAACCGAATCACAATGTTTTTTTCACAATAACTTCCAGGTAGACTCCCTGTATCACTTACATGAAATCAAATGGCACTGAGCAAACGCTGCCTCGATTAGTTTTTAGCAGCCTGAAAAAGACCCACAAAAATAATCAGTATCAGTTAAAGTGTGCATTTTATTTAGAATATTTTCGCCACTCTTCCTTACTGTCAGAAAGCCTTTTCCAAATGGGAACTGGTCTACCAGTACGCCAGCAGATTTGGTTTATCAAAGATGCCAGCAAAGCAAGGAAGTACATAAAATAAGCACAGCAGGAAAGTCAGATAAGGTCGCACCGCTCTGTTGAACTATAAATATTTAAATGTTATATTTAAACAACAGAAATCATCAAGTTCGACAGTTTTACACGTCTTCACAGTTGTAATCAGCTGCCAGTTATCTACCTGGAAGTGACTGTTGTTTTTAGCGCAACTCAGTCTAAGGAACGCAGCGTACTGTAAAACATTATCCAGGTGCATTATGGGAAATGTAGGTTCTAGTGCGAGTGAGTCTTAACCCACAGTGGAGACTAAACATCAGAATATCTCGGCCTCTGCTGCTTTCATTTTGACCATTTTTGTTTTAATCTGTCTATTGTGAATCTCCAAACATAATGACAGTGATACTAAGCCTCTGGAATTCCCCTTTAATTTGGTTTGGTCAGGTTTGATCCTTTTCATTACCATGAATCTGTCAATGATAGTTTTAATAATCAACAGACTGCTCAGCATAAAATAAAATAAATTGAGGTAAAAATGTCCAACTCAAGTTTCTGAAGTCCAAAACAACTTCATGACAATATATATATCTATATATATAGATATATATATTTCAGTCTCAATTATTAAGAAAAGCAGCTGGTTATTACATTTGAGAAGGAGGAACCAGCGAATGTGCACTTTTGCTTAATGAGGGTGTCTTCAGATGTTGAACACTTGATTTTAAAATCCTTTTCAAAATAATTTTGAACCAAATTTAAGACTGCTTTTTTGACAAATCATCTTTTTCCGCTGTAGGTGAGTGTAAAGGTAAGTAATGTGGTCCCGTGCAGAGGCAGGTTTTCTGTGTGATTATGGTTATTAGAGTCAGTTCGGATAAATATTTTGCCAACAGATAAGTGCAGGTGTAAAGTAAAGAGACAGTGTTAGGGTCAGTGGGAGGTTTAAAGATGTGTAACACCAGGAATTTGGACTTTCGCACAGAAGAGCTTGACTTAGTTTGAAGAAAAGAAATTAAAAGATGGATACATGACATTAGATAAACAGTTCCTGGCAGACTATTTATGACGTTTAAGGACTAATATTTATACATTTGAATTTAAGACATTTTAAGACTTTTTGAGAGCCTGCAGACACTCTGTTAATAAATGACTCGTAAGGAATAATTAATTATCAAAACTATTGTCAAATCACAGCTTGTGTCCTTTTTTTTAACACTTGATAGTTAATTTCAAGCTACATTTAACACGTCTGTATTTTGAAATGAATGATGAACAGCTAACATTTAACAGAGCTATATTTAACTCAGCGAAGGGCTGACGACTGGAGCGTCAGCGTGAGCACGAGTGATTGACAGTTTACAGTAATGAATAGCGAAGAAATGTTTGCAAAGAAATCTAATCAGCTGTGCAAATGGAGAAGAGGAGAACAGGTTAAAGCCAGGAGTATAAACCTAAATGATACTGCTGTACAGACAACAATACAGCAGCACAGATCGATCACCAAATCTGCTCACACCACAGATGCACCTACTGCACATGATGCAGAGTTTGTCTCTACTCGACAACTGTTTCCACCTCCTGCACAGCACTGTGAAGCTTAACTCACTGTTACACAAGACAGATGACTCTGTGCCAGTGACTGTCCTAAAACTGGAAGTTAAGTATCTGACGACCAGACTGGTATCACCTCACCTCAGCCTGTGTGACTCTGTGTGTGTGTGTGTGTGTGTTCCCTCACATCTGCTGGTGAAGACATGTGCAGCTCTGTTGACTTTCACCTCATCACTCCGTCACTGTGTGTATCCTCTCACACTAAGAATAGGTAGGAAGCTTCTAAACAAGCCGCAACACTATTGTCACAGCAAACTGGCGCCCAAGGACTGATAATTATACATCCTGTGTGCGAAGGGTTATATATAGTTGTGTGTTTGTCATGATGCGTTAGAGATGGGTACATCTCCCGGAAAAATGAGGACATAAGCATGCAAGCGCCTGTGTGGGCACATATCCACAGAGGAGGCAAACAAAGAGATGAAGATGGGTGCACACACACACACACACACACAGGAATAATTAATCAATATTGTTTCCATTAGCAAACTGGAGAGGGAAGACACTGCGCCATAATTAGGGAGCACTGCGGATCTACTAGCTCATCTCCTCAAGCAGCAAATCAAGATGAACCCACACACACACACACACACACACACACACACACACACACATTTCTCCCTGTGTCTTTGCTGTGGGTACATTTTTTGCATGACCTCTCTTGGCAACAGATGCTTAATGACCACAGAGGACTCAGGAATAATGTTCAGTTATATCATCAAAGACAAAAAAAGCACCAATTGTTGGGGGCAGGGCGGGAGAACCCAGTGACAGTTTACGTAAGGTCTCCTGCCACAGCGCTGTCATGCTGCTGACGTCAGACTGAGAGTCGGTGAGGAGGGAGATGCAGAGTGTACGGGTGGAATGAAAAGAGCCGGACACAAGAGTGAGCATTTGAAAACACTATTAGAAAATTCTGATCTGGGTGGAAAATAGAAAATCTATTCTGAGTTGAAACGATTATAGCCTGCAGTGCATTTGGAGATGCAGCCATTTCCATGCTGCTGCTGCTGCTGCTGCTGCAGTGCACTGAGGATGTGAAAAACAGATTTGACAGGATTACATAATCCAGTCAGTCTAAGTCAGCGAGGACTGCTGGTAGGTAGACTACCTGCTGTCTCCATTATTCATCTGCCTTTCTATCCATCACCACACATGTTGAGTGACTGTGTTATTCCTCCTTTGGAACAATCTAGTGGGAGTGCAGATATATTGTGAGACTCCATCAGAGCCCGTGCAGGGACTGTTCCATTGCATGGCAGCAGGTCTTTGTTGTCAAAGGATGCTGATTTATGGGAGCAATAAAAGGAGAGCAAACCGGGACTGCAGAGAGGAGCTGGCATCAAGGAGATACTGAGCTTTGCACTGCATGAAATGGCTGCCGTAAAGTCACATAAAGATTAATAATATTCACGATCATGGGTTTGCTCTCAGCAGACAGGAGGGGGGTGAGTACAGGCCTGAGATATGGCTCACACAGAGCTTAGTGAAGACTATAAATAGACTCAACATAAAGGAATACATCAATTTTACTGAATAATTTGGCACTGTTGTGATATTTGTTTTTACATCATAAAGAGTAAAACTGCCTCCTATTGGGGAATATTTCCTAAACACTTGTTTCATGAATTTTCCTAAAAACAGGAAGGAGAGAAGGAAGGAAGAGATCACTCCACTAGTGTCCAAAATTGACGCTTATATAAAGGACATGGCAATTGCTACTTGATTAGCATTGGAAATAGATGAAATTAACAAAAGCATATTTTCATATTTTTTTCTGTAATATATCAAATTAAATCCTGGCTCAAACACCCACATTACACTAAAAGCCTCGCCATGGCTGACATGTGTTTTACATGCGTAAAAACAGTTTTACGCGTTAATTACGCATGACGCATAGATGCCTAATGGGATTGCTCACATCCAGTGCGTGTCATGGCTGAAACTAAATGTACTAGAGATGATTAACATGCCGTATGGTTGATGATATTCCATGCACGGACCCTCACCCACCAGCCCTTCCTCCCCTCACCTGTCCTTTTACGAGGCTGGCCGCAAACTGCCTCATGACCGCCTCCACCGTGTAGGCGCTGGACCATCCGCGGGGGGTCAACAGCTCCATGCATATGGCCCCGCCGTCCAGCACGTAGCCGTTCTCCAACCGTGGCGTCAGGACCCGCATAAACGGCGGCGAGAAGGGGAAATTATCGGGAAAGGTGACGTTGAGCAGAATGAACTCGGTGCTGGTCTCCTTCATGTCCTGCCACAGTGCCGAGTCCTTGTCCACCTGGTGCAGCTTGACGTTCCAGTCATACAGGTTGTCCTCCACCAGCTCCACCGTGATGAAGTTGTCCCCTAACCTCCTGATCTCCTGTAGCTCCTTCATCAGCCTCCGCGTCCGGACCTGGGTGCAGTGTTGCCGGTGAGGCGCCAGCGGTGGTATGGAGGAGGCACTGGTCGCTTTACTCCCGCCTCCTCCCGTCTGCTGCTTCTCCTTTGCATCCTTGCCCTGCTTATCCTTGCCGGACGGCTTGTCCTTGCCGAGCTGGTCCAGCTTCCTCGCCTTAATCTCCGGGGTGCTCAGGATGTTGGTTTCGTTGGCGGTCTGACAGTGTTTGTTGGCGTTGTTTTTCTGGTTCCCTTTGGTCCCCTTTAGTGAGCCCTGATGGTGCTTTGGGTCTTCGGTGTCTCGGTCGTGCAGGCGGATCAGACCGATCTTCCGCAGTAGAGTGGCCATAATTTTCACAGATCTATATTTCTCCGCCGATCCCCCCGCACAGGGGCAAGAATCACCCTCTACAGCCGGTCCCCGCTCACACAGAGGACCTGCACCGATGCCGATTATTAACCTTGTACCGCAATCCCCCCTCCGCTCACTGCAGCCTCAGGATCAACACAACCGGGGAGCCTGTGCAGTCTTCTCCTCAGTGCATCGTCTCGACGCGGCTCGACTGGAGACAAAAACATCACATTAATGCCAGTTCAGATTAATATTCATCTTCACACAACACTAAACACTTTATTTAAAACACATCGATGGAATCCAGTCATTTCTCTGACCGACATGATGACTGTGACTGCAGTGGTCCAATGATAGGACGATGCGTTACGCAGAGCTGATGATGTTATAATACATTTTAACACAAGGCTGCGTTACATGTTCTCACAGCGGAGACACGGGTTACAGGAATATAGAACAAAAAGTATAGAAGGAGCCATGATGGGTGACTGAAGGATAAACACCACAATGCATCACAAGGTTATTATAACAAATTATCTCTAATGATACAAGACACACTGACTCACACAGAGACAGGCTATGGGAGAATAAAACATGTAATAAATACAGGATAAACTGAAGGATTATATCATTATAGAGGATTAAATTACCACACAGTCACGATCAGATCAATATGTATCTCAAACACACTCTAACCCACACTGAGTCCTGATCATAAGCCCATCATACATGTTCCTCTCCCGCCCACACAACCCGGTGTTACAGCAGCACACCGACAGCAGCCAGGTGCCTACCGTAGACGGCTGAAATCCACCGTATGTCCGTTTATATATCCCGTTATGTAGACCGGACACCGATCCCTCTGTGTGTGAAAGAAGAAATGGCTCCACCATCCAGGAGAGCCTCCGTCGGTAGGAGCTGCAGTGAGGAGGAGGAGGAGGAGGAGGTGGTGGAGGAGGAGAGTCTTTGATGTGTGTGCAGCTGCGGCAGCTCCAGCTTTAATGCAGCCTAGGACGAGCCAGCCCCCGGTAATCCTCCTCAGCCAGGCTGTTGTCACCGGTGGAGCTGCAACGGAGACGCCCTTTCAAAATAAAAGCCCTGGAGTTAGGTTATGTTAAAAGCAAACCAAGCACCACAGTAGGGACATTCATGTGGAAATATGCTGTGTGAAATCAGGGACTGTTCTTTATTTATCAGTGGAGGGGGGTTGGGGTTTTTTGGATCCTCCCTGCTGATGCTGCAAATATTTTTCCTCAAGCCTCCCTGAGGGACCAGCAGAAAATCAATCACCACCGTAAATTAGTGATTAGATTTTTAAAACTTCCCATTACATGTTCAAAAGTTATAAGTTAAAGTTGAAGACAAAATCCTGGAGTTGAAAAAAGCTTCATGTTTTCATTGTTGTGCATGCTGGTTTGTTCGTGTAAACGGTTTGTTTTGGGCCAAATTCTAAATGAGATGTAGATTACAGGAATCAAGATTAAGTTTATCGTGGGAAATTTGTCCTGGGCTCTTCGCCCATGCTGCAGCTAAAAAAGGTACAATTTACAACATAGTACAGAATATAGTGTTTCACATTTATGAGTTTTTTCTGATTGAAGTGTTCATTGTACAGGATGTGTCCAAGGACTGTCAGAAATGTGAAAATCCAACAATAATTTCTGTTTTTACAGTTTCTGGCTGTGTTTAATTTTGACATTTTTTTGGCTTCATAGCCTTTATTATATAGAACAGCTATAGTGTGAAAGAGGGGAGAGAGGGAATGACATTAGAATCAAGCCTTTGTCCACTGCAGCAAGGACGTAGCCTTTGTACATGGGACACCTGCTCTACCAGGTGAGCTACCAGACGTCCCAATTTTATTTATTTTTAAGCCGCAATAAAAAACCCAAGTCCCTCCCCAATACATAAAAAATGATTTGACATGCATCACCCATTTTGCACCACTCCTCCCCTCAAAAATAACAAACAGTCCCTTACAGCATATGACAATTACAAGTAGGACCATAACAGCTCAGCTTAACAGTAAAAATAATTTAAAAAAAAGTCACTAGCAACTTCATAATTATTGGGTGTATATCCTGATGAAAATAGGCAATAATTTTCTGTCTCTTTGTGTTGTTCTGCCTCGATTGATGTGGTTTTGTGTCTTTTTGCAGCCATTTTGCAGGTAACTGTGTGTCTGTTTTGGTCGTTTTATGTCTCTTTGTGTTGTTTTGCCTCACTTTGTAGTTATTTTGTGTCTCTTTGCAGTTCTCTTGCATCTCTTTGTGGCCTTTATTTGTATTTTTGTGGTCATTTTGAGTCTCTTCCTGGTTGGTACATGTTAATTTGAGTGATACTTTGCAGCTGAAGGCCAGGGGGAGGGCCTAAGACTTTGGGCCCCTGGACCTGTGCCTGGTAGGCCCCTTAAATATTACAACATACATCAATGCTGATAATAAAATGCAGGGTTTACAATATACACATCATACAACCAATAATATCAGTGCTGCAAGAAAAAGAATGGAAACATGAATGTGTTACAACACTGAGAGCAGTGCCACAGAAAAGAAACATCACTTTTAATCTATAATGAGTCTCAGAAATATAGACTATATATTAAAAGGCCAGAAGTCATTTTAAAACTCTATCCCACATGCAAAACGTTGTTGTAGTACCTAAATATTTAGATTTAGAGACCACATCATTCTTGGCTTGTGCATGGTGTCATGTAAGCAATATAACATTACTTTTATTTTGAAGGTTCGTGGTATATTTCCTGTTTAATTCTAACTCTCTGCAGCTTTGTGTTCCTGTGTCTACCTAAAAGAAGAAGGAAGAAGCTGCCAGCAGAATGTAATCTCACGTCACTTTCACTTTTAGTCACACATTTACGCCATGCAGTCAGCACATGTATGTACACACAGGAAAGGTTTTCCGGAAGAGATCCCTCATAACTGAGTCAACTGACAACCCACAACTAAGTGACATATTTTAACATTATTTTATATTTAATACACATGAGTAACAGCACAGAAGAACTGATAAACTTTATGACCCAAACACTGAACGCAATAACTGCATGAAGTTGCAGGAAGTGAGTGATTTGGATTCATTTTGAGCTCATATATCCTGTGAATGTGTCTCAAGAGATGAGTTTTGAGGAACTTTTTATACAATTCTCTGTCTCTGTTGTGTTTTTTTTTTAATTTCTGACAATCACACACACTTTATAGGCTTCTTTTTTTTTGATAAATTCAGTGTTTCCATCTCCCTGATGCTCGGCCATTGTTCTACCAGCACACTGGTTGTTTTAACTGCGTTCATTTCTAAGTTTATATCTTGTATAATAATCTAAATTTAAATGATATTTTCTTTTGGTTTTCTTCAAGGTAATGGATGAAATACTTAATGTATATGTTAAAACATTTTTCTGAAAATAAAGAAGGCCTTCCTTTGGTGACCTGTAATCAGGGTCTGGACCCCAGGCTGGGTACCAGGGCCTTATACTGTGTCTGTTGGGAAATACAGGATGTATTAAAGCCTTTGCCTCAATAAGATAATAAGAGATAGAGAGCCTAATAACCCAAGTGCCAGACTAAAGTAGGCCAGTATTTCTACATTTGTCAGACCTAGGGTTATATTTTTCTATGAAGTGTATACTTTATAACATAGAGCATACAACATTCAAACATATTTGTAAATCAGCATTAAATAAATACTGTGCTCTATGTATATTTAGTCATATAATCTAGCTGGAGACATTCTAGCTTTGACACAAACAGTGTGTTAATGTTTTTTTTAGTCTTGGATTTGTGGCACATACTTAAGCATGAAATAATATATATATTCTTAATATGATTTCAATAACTATAAACATTAACATTTACTATTTTAACTCTTTATTACTGGTTTCATTTCTCTGCAGTGTTGAAGACAATTCTTCGTCTTGACAAAGAGCTTCTTCCTGTCCGGAAGCACGACACTTCAGGGTTGGTTAACGGCAATCTGTCATTGGCTGTTACAGGTTGTTACCGAGGTAACGCAACAGCGCCCACAGCGATTGGCTATGCCATTGCCGCAAAGCACTTCGGCGTTGTGACTGTCGTGGAGTCGGTGGCTAACAGTCAACGGTTATTTGACAGAAGGATTCTAGTAAACGGAGACGTTTATATTTATTTTAACAGTTTAGTAGCTGTTAATTAAGATGGCGGAAAAGTTTGACAACCTGGAGGAGCACCTGGAGAAATTCATCGAGAATATTCGACAGTTGGGAATCATCGTCAGCGACTTCCAGCCGAGCAGCCAAGCAGGACTCAACCAGAAACTGTGAGTCAGGTTTTTACTGAGGTCGATATAACGACACGAATCTGTAAATAATGACCGTGTTTACATGTTGTGTTGTTGTTTGACTCAGAAACTTCATGATATCCGGTTTGCAAGACATCGAGAAGTGCCGTCAGCAGCTGCATGAGATCAATGTGCCGCTGGAGGTCTTTGAGTGAGTAACATTAGCTGTTATATTATCATACCTGTCTGGCTTTATAACATGGATATAATGTTTTCTTTACACCTGTGTTGTTGTCTGTCATTTCGGTTAATGTATTTGTTGTGTTAAGACAATAAATGTCGCTTTCCGTTAAAGCAACACCAAACCTCAATCGAGAATCTGATGATTTTATAGTTTCAGTCCTCGTCCCCTCCTCTGGTGATGTTTCATGCTACATTTTACTGTTGTTCTGCATAGCTCAGACTCACTTTAAAATTCGGCACACACACATCATAAAAATTACATTTTAAACTTCTCCAAATTTTGTTCACCTTGTGTCTTGCCATTTTTTAAGTGTACTTTATTGGGTGGAGGATTGTTGAAATAATGATAATAAATAAGCAATCAAAACTTTATTTTTTTAATTTAGTTTTTAATTTTGAAGACATTTATTTACAAATGAACAGACAGAATACAAACAAAACAAACAAGGTACATACAAATTGGACAATTAAAAAAATAAATAAAGAAAAATCCCATAATCCCTTAACGCTTCAAGTCTAACCTCCACATCCAAACCCTACCTTCATCCTCTGTCCTTAATCAAAGTACTCTTCAAGCAGTATTGGTCTCAGTCGCCATCATGATCCTTCTCTCCTCTTTGCACTTCATCCCACAGTACAAACAACAAGCAACTCTCGGCTTTATAGAATAACACCAACAAAGGAAAGACATCAGTTTTTAGTTCATGTTAGAACAAGTGAGTTAGTGGTTTAAGAGAGGGGGATAAAAACAAAAACAAACAAATATCATACATACAATCATATATATGCACATCATTTTGACATTAAATAATGTTCCACTGGTGCCCGTGTTTCAACATATTCTGTCTCATTATTTTGCAATCAAAACTTGAAATATCACACAGCAAATCAAAAAGTGACCCCAAATGATTTGGAATAACTTTGGAATATCCATTGTAATTTACATTTTTATTTATATTAACATAATCATTCTAACACGCTGATTTTATACAAAAATTCAGATGATATAAGAGGAGTCAGAGTCAATAATAATAATTATTCCAATAATTATAATAAAATAAAACAAATTTGTTTTCCCACAAGTCTTCAGCAGCCCCTCCTGTGGCAGAAGGTTGCCTCGTTCTTTTTAAACCACAAAGGTTCCGCCAATATGTCTACCCCTACACGGCGGAAAATTGGGCACCTTGGATCAACTCGCCAGTCCGGCTCTGTGTGTCTAAACGCTCGCAGCTTACTGGCAAAACGGCCCAACATTCGCTGAAAATCTGGCAGCGTAAAAGGGGCTTGTGACTCAGAAGTAGAGCAGGTCATCCACTAATTGGACCAGGTATAATTGGGCAAGATACTGAACCCCAAATTGCTCCGGGTGGCTGTTCCATCGGTGTGTGATTGTGTGTGAATGGGTGAATGTGACTCGTAGTTTAAAAGCGCTTTGAGTGGTTAGAAGATTAGAGAGGCACTATGCAACTGCAGTCCATTTACCATTCATCATTTACATTCTGTCACCTGGTACCCTCCACCACGTGTAAGATGTTGCACCTCCAATGTGTGCCAGAAATATCTGCGATAGTCTTGTTTGGGGAATTATTTATCCTGGCAGCCATGTTTCCAAAGACAGCAGTCTCTGTCATGAGTTTAAGTTTCTCTGTAAACTCTGGCTCATGTGGACTCTTCCAGTTGTGTTGAACAAGCCAGCGCTACAATAAGACCTGTTACTGTCGATCCAAACTCTCTTTAAGTAAGACCTGCTGGCACAACAGATTAATCTCCTTATAGACATATTTTTGGGGATTCTGGTAGAGGTTGGTTGAGATTTTCAGTACCACCATCCAAAAGCCAACACCATGGGACAGACCCACAGAGCATGGAGACATGTACCAATTTCTCTAAGACATTTCCAGCATTTAGTGTCCTCGGTCAGACACATTATAAACTATGGCGTGTTTTTGCCAGTACACAAGGCCAGCTTACCAAATGTAGCTGCTGGAATTCATAATACCTTATATGTGCTTTACAGCTTCACTGTTCCCCTGACTGATAAGCCTTGTGTTTGTAGATACATCGACCAAGGTCGAAACCCTCAGCTGTATACCAAGGAATGTCTGGAGAGAGCCTTGGCGAGGAACGAGCAGGTCAAAGGGAAGATCGACACTATGACGGTAAGAGATAGTTCCAGGGTCACTGAGATTTCCCCCACCAATGCCACCGCGAAAACAAAGAGCCAACAGACTCCTTCACTGATTAAATGCTCCCGAGCATACTTAGGAATTTCTTAAAAGATAAAAATGTCTCTTTCAAGGATCATCGTCATTATACAGAGAGCCACGTACTCGAGTCAGCCCTCTCTGTTAAAGTGGCCTCGTTTATTGATGATGAATTAATTGTCCTTGGACAAATCTTTCTGTTGTTCAGGAGAAGCTCTGCTCCACAAATCAGTTGTTTGATATATTTATTATATTCAGATGTGTCTAGTGTTATAATGACATGCAAGTTTATCACTGCCGCCATGGCCATGAAATTCCTGAAGAATTCATGGAATTAGAAAAACAGTTTTCCAGGCCCGGAAATGGTCTGGAATGAGCAGAATGTTTTGTGAATAAACATCGTTATATCTAATGTGTAAAATGTCCAGTGTTACGTGTCACACAATCCTTGTATCACTAATTTAAAATCTAGGGCTGCATTGAGTGACCACTGAAATGCCACCAGTGTCACGTGATACACATAGACCTCACCAGCACTGTGGCATCGCCAAGGCCCTGGAAGAACTAGCGCTGTCACATCAGGAGAGAAACAGGGAAATGGCAAAAGTTTGTTGTGTAGCAGGTTAACCAAGGATTTCACACTGAGATCTGAGGCACATAAGATGCATGAATATTCACTGTCAGTGTGGTAAATGTCTAAATGATGTTACTACTGATGGATAGTTAACGTTAGCTTGAGTGGTAAGCTGCTGCAGTACAATCATACTGAATTGCAGCATCAGACTGTTGTCTCTGACTAATTCTCAGCCTGTAAACTGTCGGCAGTTAACAGGTTGGTTATTTACAGACTAGCCTGTAATTACAACATATATATGTATATATATATATATATATATATATATATATATATATATATATATATATATATATTGTTGACGCTTTAAAGAAAAAAAATTGCTATGCTACGAAGTGTGAACATACACCGGCATCCAAAATAATCATTAGCAAATGTAATCATTATCATAAATACACTTAACAGCCAGTATTATTACCACTGGACAAAGTACAGGGGTGTCTGAAGTTTTCTGAATGAAGGCCAGATTAGATGATGTAAATGTGAAATACTTGAGAGCCAGCTGCTTCTTTCATCATATGGATTATTGAAAAAACTTTCCACCACTCCTGAAAGCGGTGTCTGTTGCCGTCGACTTTCCCCTTCTTTACAGTGGCCTTGTCGGCTACCTACAGCTGCAGGAAATGTCTGCTGTTTGTTTACTTGTTTACTGTCAGTTTATGTAAAAACATTAGTTCCAGGTGCGTAGTTCCTACCTGGTGCATGTCTACAAACTTCATGACAGCCTTGCCATTGTGTGGTGAACGGACCAATATTGTGTGGTGGGCCACATATGTTGAAAGACGAGCTGTGGATCGGCCACGATTGGCCCATGAGCCGAAATTTGGACATGCATGCTCTAGTACTTGTGTTTTGTCCAAGTGTCGCTGTAGCCCAGCAGAAGACATTGCTCCACTGCTATGTAGGTAGATTTAGTGTCAAACACCATACTGTCTATTTCAATACCTTTTAAATGTATTAAAAAAGTGGAAAACTAGAGTATTTTTTAAGTGTTGCGTGGACATTATCACTGTTGACTGTTCAAGTTTTTGTAAAGTGGTGGTTTGCCATAAAAAGGTCATAATAAAGTCCGACTATAGGATGCCATAATAAAGTCAATAAAAATGTCCCAGTATAATATATCGTAAAGGAGTCATAAAACAGTCGTGGACACTTTTCCTGTGTGGCTGGCTGGCTCTTTACAATGTCTCTCAGTCATCAAAACTTTGAGAACCTCTGATCTGTGATCTTTGTTTAAAGAAAATTCTAAAATGGCCTGTTAAGCTTTTACATTTCCAAAAATTTCTCATGGGGGAAATTCCCCCCAACTCCCCTGGAGGGTTTTGGTTGCACAGGGTGTTGTTTGAAAATGCTCCCCAACGACAAGTAGGTGATTGTGGCTCTGTTTACAGACAACAGTTAGCCCGACAATACTGTTGATTTAATCAAATATACACATTTGATTAAATCAACTGTATCATGGACATTCATTCATTCATAGTGAATGAAGTCCTGATTAATTAAAGTTATGTTAACGCCCAGGTTCAGGTAAGGTTGCAAAACAATCATTAGACATATCTGTAAAACAAATGGTTGTTAACAAGAAATAAATGTGTACAAATTTTAATCGACATACACGTCAAATTGCATCGACATCGACAGGATCTTTGGTTTTCTGTCTTCCTAAAAGGGGCGCAGCTTTGACTTTCTGTCAAGTACCAGTATGTGCTGGTCCAATCTATTGACCTTTCACTAAGCTCCGCCCCTTTGTGATGGTCCCACAAGCTGTCAGAGTAAGCACGGAGCCCACACTGTAACTAACTGCACTCCCTGAAGAAATATGATCATATTTTTGGACAAATGAAAGAGTGACTCCAGAGAGCAGCAGACAGAGCAGCAGACAGAGGGGTCTACAGTCTGTGTTTGAAGGATATATCCAGGATGTCAAACTGACTCAGCAGCAACAACAGGTTAAAAAGACAAAGATAGTTAGAAGCTAAAGCCGAACTATAGGCTACAGATCACAGTGTAAAAGTGAACCACCACATCACTGCTGATCGCCACACAAGACAATGAATATAAAGGGAAAGTTTCCCTGCTTCCCTTCACTGGTTCCTGTACAGCAGGGTCGCTCTTTGTTTCACTGTTATAATCATTACAAAGTAAAAGCAGCATGTGTATACATTCAGTAGGCTATATCTTCAGTAGCTAGCTAGCTAACCCTACACTTTTCAGGGTCTGATTTTGGTTTTGGAACAGGGAAGAAACGTATATCTTTTTACAACCTCTCCAGTTAACGAGTATCATTAATACACGACGTGCCCCAGGCACAACATTTAGCTCCACATCCACAACACCAGCCTGAAAATGAAGGAAGTCTGAAAGAGTTCATGGAGATCAGCTGTGTTGTTGGAGCTGGCTGATGCTGCACTATGATTGGCCAATCTGTGTTCGAGGGGTGGGACTTAACAAAGGGTCAGTTGGCACATGCAGCATGCTGTTGGTGGTGGGAATGTGTAACGAACGAGTAAAGTTAGCAAGTGCTAGCAGTTTGCTTATCTGCAAATTCTAGGAAGTGTGTCTTAAATAATGTATGTCTTTATCGCTGTAAAGGCCTCCCCATTTTAAACGTCTTAAATGAAGTTATGGAAATGGAGTAAGATGTTGTTGAAAAGTTTTAAAGATGCAGTTAAAATGTTTAGGAGCCCCTGTTTATTATCTTCCACATAAAATGAGAAGCAGTGAATAAATAATAAACCAACCTCTGCTGTTGTGTTTTGTTACAGAAATTTAAGAGCCTTCTAATCTCCGAGCTCAGCAAAGTGTTTCCAGAGGAGATGGTGAAGTATAAGGCGATTCATGGAGAGGATGCCCCCTCCTAGTGACTGCTGTACCATGACCCCTGACCTCCAACCTGTGACCCTTGAAATGAAAGCCTGAGTGGAGTTTGATCGAGCAGGTTCCTCTGTGGTCGCCCGCGGAATATGATAATAACCCATTATTATTTTTGTTAAATATCGTGATGCTGTTGCTGACTGGTACACTGAGGGGGAAGGTTTTGCTCCTGCTCAGTGTGCTGACTCAGCCAATCCTGTCCTTCCTCTACATTTCAACTTCATTTTAAGAAATCCAGATTATTAGCAGGTGTTTGGGAGGAGCAGAGAGGAAGCACATCACGTTCAGCTGCTTGTTACCAGGAGACACGTTTGTGTTTAACGTCCCTGTTGATGCATCCACTCAGCTCGCAGCAGAAGCAGTTTCTACAACTCCCAACTGTACAGAAGAAAATATTCAAGAGCTGCGAGGCACCTGTCTGATTCTGCATTAAGGACTCCATCAGTTGTACATACAGTATATTTATACTCTCTACCTTTTGTAATGCTTCCTGTCATTGTGCAACATGCATTTGTACCACACATGACATTTTGTATCAAGCTCAGGTTTCTAATCTCCACGATTATTGAATGCAAACGCTATCTGCTCTCGATAATTCTGTGCCTGATCGCTCGACATGGTCAGAAATGAGTCCATTCTTTATTTGTAACTTGTTTATATTATAAGAATTTTTGTTAATAAATGATCCTTGTTGGACTGATGCTGCGTTTTTAATATTGTTTTATTACACTGATGTAAAGACAATGTTTTAGCAACAGATTCAATCAAATAAGTAATTTTGGTGTTTGAATTCTTTGATGACAGAATGATCTAGTGTGGTCTTCTGCTGCTGTAGCCCATCTGCTTCAAGGTTGGACAAGGTGTTGTTGCTTCAGAGATGCTCTTCTGCACACCTTGGTTGGAACCAGTGCTTATTTGACTTCCTGTTGCCTTTCTATCATCTTGAACCAGTCTGGCCATTCTCCTCTGACCTCTGGCATCAACAAGGCATTTTGGCTCACTGGATATTTGCTCTTTTTGGGACCATCCTCTGTAAACCCTAGAGATGGTTGTGCTGAAAATCCCAGTAAATACTCAGACCAGCCCGTCTGGTACCAACAACCATGCCACGTTCAAAGTCACTTCAAGCACCTTTCTTCATCATTCTGATGCTCCGTTTGAACAGCTCGTCTTCATCATGTCTACATGACTAAATGTTAATGAGCTGCTGCCATGTGATTGGCTGATTAGCTATTTGCATTAACACCTAATAAAGTGGCCGGTGAGTGTACATGTACAGTAGGTTGAGATTATTATTATGATTTATTATAGTCACAATCTGAACCTGTCGGTGGCAAAAACAAGTGCTTTTAGTGGATGTAAATTGAGGATGCACAATTGCTCGCAGGGATTACATTGCAGTTGGTTTCGCTGTTTTCAATATTGGACCAATCAAAACCAAAATTGTCTCCATGAGTCCCTTGGACATAAAAACGAGGCAAAATAGGGTCCAGGTTAAAAAATACTTTAGAGTCCTTTTATTAATTATATCTCCCCCTAAAATATTATTTTCAGGGATGGAAAAAATACTGTAAAATATCCCAAATCAAACTAGTGCTGATATTTATATTAAGTTTAAAAATGGTTATTATATGGAATTCTTTCAAAAGCCCACGACTCAAGATGATTGTCAAAATAAAGAACTGCGACATGGGAAATGTGTCAGTGGGCCGTCTGCAGACACGCATGGACACGAGGACGGATCAGTGACACGTTCAGGGTCCCTCAGCTCCAGTGTCACAGCTCAAGTGTCTCGCAGTGTAACTTTACAGTACACAGCCTGTGTAAGTGTGTCTGCCTATCTCTAAGAAAGGGACAGATGCTCTGGAGGCAGACAGGGCTGCGTCATCAGGCAGGTTATGGCCCACCACGCCTCCGCCTGTTCAGGCTTAACCACAATGACATGCCCCTCTGACCCTGGAGGCCGATCCTCTGGGACAGGAGGAGGGAAATGATCCCTGTTATTGGTTTGTGATCTATGCAGCGAAGTCATACAGACAGCCCTCTTCCCTCGCTGTCACTCATCCCTGAGGGCTTCCTCAGGGATGAGTGTCAGGAGAGTGGAACCAATCTCCTCATGTAGCACATTTCCCAAAATATTAAACTATTCAGAACTATGGGCACACTTCCCTGTATGATACGCAATTAGCACACACTTTCTCAGTTGAATTCTTTTGGCAAGGACAGTTGTGTGCACAGCCACAAAGCCTGAATGGGAGAGGTACAAAAAACGAGAATATAAAAGACAACGTTATTCAGTTTGCTCAAAAAGCTTAAGTGACACGTAATTCAAACATGCAGGAACGTTTCTTTTGTATTCATCATTTATGAGCATGTTCATGTGGTGCTATTAATACAGTATCTTTAAATGCTCTGTATAGATGGAGTCCATTTAATTCATTCTACAACGAAAGAGCTGATCCAAAATGCAACATGATCACATCCCTACATGTTATATTTTGACATTAAGACATCATTAAAATAATGCTGGGGGCAGCCTTTTACGTTTTACCATAACGCAGAAGGGGTTGGTGGTGAGTCAACTCACGTGACTAGGAAAGGGTTGGCGGTTAAGTTTAGGCAACAAAACTGCTTGGTTGGGGTTAGTAAGAGATTGTGGTTAATATTTACTGACTAACAAGTGACCAATGACTCACGTGACTAATAAAAGATGACACAAAATAACTCAGCATTGACTTTTAGTTTCACATGTGACACAAACACCAGTCTCGTGGGTCAAAGTCCTGTGCTTGTGAGACCCATCCACCTCGACTCCACCTGGACTTTTATGCTTTTTATACTCATCCGTTGCTCTGAATATCTAATAATGACGTGTAAGGGTTTACATTGGGACTGGTTGAAAGCCCGGTGCATCTCACACCGATGCTAAAGGGTGCCCCAGCATCAATATAGTGACGCAGGGGGCACTGCCCAGATGGTGTGTATTTACAGCTGGTTTTTATTCCCAGGCCCGTGACTGATAGCGACGCACAGGGCACCATTTAGTGTCTTGATTCTTGTAACGTGTGGCTAATGTTGTGAAACGGTTGTGGTTAGATTTAGAAAAAAGATCATGTTATGGGTTAAAATAATAGAAAGGTCAACAGCTTTGGAAGTTTTCTATGTACAAGTGAAGCAATGATATTAAACATAAAGTGATGAAAACTTGTCACTTTTGATGAGAATTTGTCAAACGGACAGTCATTTTTTTGTTTTTTGGGGGATGTTGTTCGTGATATTTTGAAATGAAATGGCAGCTTTGCTACTTTCCCCTTTTTGTCAGAATACTCGTTGCCAAATTTCATATGACTACTTTCATATGACTATTTATTCCATCGTAGGGCCCTAATATTTGCATTTACATCATTTTGCCATTTTGCCCCCTGTGACTAAATGGCCCCAAGTTGAATGTGCTTGTTATCATCTTGTGATGGCCCAAGGTCTACACAGGCTAACAGGAAATAATAATGAAAAAAAGGTAGTAAAAAACATCACGAGGGCTTTGACCTGGCTCCCGACCTATAAATATGTCAGGTGAGTGATGTTAGTGCGCAACAATGTACTGTAAATTATTTACAACAGTGACTATTGGTTTCATATTGGACATGAACTGCAGTCTCTTGGGTGAAAGTCCTGATCTGTTTGACCTCGAACTGTATCTGACTCAGAATTTTTGTCAGTCACATCAGATTTAATATCATTTAATGAATATTCGAGCCCTGTGATAGTCTGGCGACCTGTCCAGGGTGTACCCTGCCTCTTGCCCAATGTCAGCTGGGATAGGCTCCAGCCCCCCCGCGACCCTCAAGAGGATAAGCTGTTAGAAAATGGATGGATGGATGGATGAATATTCGTCAATTTGTTTTTTTTTTCCATATAAAGTTTTAACAGGGCTCAGTGGGACATTCTGCTAAGCTAATGGTGCTAACGACGAATCAGAAATGTGCAACATTTTTCACCGACACTAGATATCAAACAAAAACTAGAGACTGTGTCGTTAAGTATCTGTGACAGAGAAGAGATGATAATGTTATCTCAGAGCCTTACGGTGGAAAGTTTTTCCTCCTCTGTGCCGCTGCATCACCAAAGAGTAGCGTGAAAGTCAAGAACACTCACTCTGCAGCAAAATCTGGGGACCAAAACAAACCCAGAAGTAGACTGTACAGCACACTGGCTTCTTGACTTGAAGTAATCTCAGTGGACTGAGGGGTCGCCAACTGATGATTCAAATCTCCGACTTTCAGGGTGCAGCCCTAGTTTGACCCATCCATCTTCCCTCCCTACCCATGCAGACTTTCTTGCTCTTTATATCACGTCAGTTGCTCTCAGTGTCAAGTATCACCACAGATGGGTTTAAATTGGAGGTATCTAAAAGCCTGATGTGTCTCATAAAGACGCCAAAGTGTGCCTTTGGCATAGATAGCGCACACAAAGGGGCGTGACAAAGTGTTAGTATTTGACGACCTGTGAATGATTTTGATGACCTGGTAGCAAATGCCCACAGGACAGTCAGACCTGGTCCCAATGGCCCAGGGAAAATTAGACCCAGTCCCGGATGTGGTCAACCTGAACAGACCCAGAAAGAGACACGCTAATTAACTAGCATCTTCAGCCAGGAAACAGGAAACCCATGACGCCATCAGAAGGATAAAGTCATTGTACTTAAAGTGGCAATTACCTCACAGCATCTGTCCTTCAGTAAGGTTGCAAACGTTCCTGTGTTTTACTCACCCTCAGCATCATTTATCAGATGCCGTCAGCCACCTCTATTCCTCTGCTCTTCATTTCTAGCCTATTTTTACCATTTGACCACGCTCCTCTGTCTCTGGATGACGAACATCCTCGCTGCATCCAGCCACAGCGGCGGTGGTCAAGGGCACCCTTTCAATCCAATCACAAGCCAATTCAGAGGGATGAGAAATCAAATTAAATGCTGTTTTTATCCAGTTTGTGACTGTGTCTGCTCACCATGACATTTCTTTCACGGGGTGACACTCTGACTGTGTGTGGGGACGTGTGTCGTGATGCCTGACTAACCGCAGAAGGAGAGGGAGAGAGCATTGTGCTGTAAATATGTCTCAGTATGAAGTGCTGAGGTGTGCTGCATGACTCATCCAAGGTGACTGAGTCTTTCTCCTCTTATCTTCTTGTGCGTTCAGGCCAGCATCATATTCCTTTACCCTCTTCTCTCTTTGTCAGTGGCCAACGCTTTCTCTTCCTCTGTGCCATGTCTCTCTGTGTAGCAGAGGAGCAGTCGTGTGTTGGAACAAAGTCAGCCGTGTTGACTGACATGATTCATGTGGAGGTGGACTCTCTTCCTCTTTGCTGTTAGTCGTTCTCATTGGCTCGAAGGGTGCTGTAACGCAGAGGGACAGAGTTCATATAACACTCTGGGTAGAGTAAATACTGTAATAGCCAGATCCTGTGATATTTAACTCCATTCTCCAATTTCATACTGTAAAAGGGACACTTGACAAATTGCACGAGCGCAGTGCACCTCTGTCTTTGTTCTGCAGGTATCACATTGTGAAGGAGTGTTTGGTGTAGTGTCAGGTTATCTGGTGCCTCTGCAGCCTCTAAATAGTTAATTCAGTTCCCTGAAAACATGAATTTGGGTCAAAGAAAGACTTAAAAATGAGCACGCAGCGAGGGATCATCACAAGACGGTTAAGAAATCTGATTTATTTCAGGCATTTATTTTTTGCTTAGCTGAGAGAGCTTTAATGGCATTTTTTGTAACCTGGTTTTTAGGACCCTAATGGTGTCTAGTTAAGAATATCTCTTGTTGCCAAAGTCAACTCATGGCCCATGGGGTTCATTTGGCGGCCATCTTGAATTGATGTCCACGGTAACAGTGAAAAATGCAGATTTTCACAACTCCTGAACCAGACAACATACAAAGACAAATTAAGCCACTTTTTCATATAATGTGGACACTGGAAATCAAATGGAAAGGTCACTGACATGCTGCAATCACTCTTTATTGGTAAAAAATGGGCAAATGACACATTTTAGGCTCATAACAATATAGCTAGCCAAATGTAGCTACTTTATTATCTTATCAGTGTTATTAAATGGATGAGGTTTCAAGTTTCAGGTCGGTGAGGAGGACTTCAAATCGATCAGGTAGTGAAATGATAGCTGTATATTCTGATCTCACAGTAGTTATACCTGCATATTACTGTGATTTAACAGCATGCTCCTGTAAAATTACTATATTTTACTGTAACTTCACAGTTATGTACATTGGATTAATGTGATTTAGCAGAATTACTGTATTTCACTGTAACCTCACAGTTAAACTCCACATATTACTGTGATTTAACTGTGTACTTCTGTGAAAGTATCATATGTACCTGCATAAATTTCACGATAAAATACTGAATGTGGTTAAATATCACAGCTGTAGCCTTTAACGTGATAATAATGTAATTTATTGTGAAATATTACAGTTACATATTGTGACTTTCTGGAAGTGATTTGCAGTGTACACTGTCCTCCCCCGGCACCTCTATCTGAAGCCTATGTGGTAGTATTTTGTAACCTGAAAGAAACATGGTCTCTGAACTGAATACAGGCAGCGATTACATTGCGACAACAACGTGATTAAGAAAGCGTTTCAGTAACATACAAACATAGTTTGTAGAAGACAGAGTTGAAATATGTTTAGAGAGGTAAGGAAAGCTAATATAACACAGCTCCGGTCTACAGGAATTGGAAACAGACTCTACTGCCTATTTGTAGCATTTTTCCACGTTTATAAACCATCTTTACCAAACATACATGCTAATTTTTTGTGCAGACGGGTTATTAAACTCTCTTCTGTGCAGGGTGTTCTGAGTTCATCTTGTTTTACCCTCCAGCCTTGAAGCCTCTCCTCTTCTGTGGACCTTAAGAAGCTCGGCCGTGCTTCATCGTTTGTGTAATGTATCACATTTCCCCCCTTTTTTTATTTTATCTTCATGCAAATGCTTGTGGGAGTTTAGGATCTGGAACGGCGGTTGAAATGTAAAATCCCCCCGTTGCCCTTGGGTCGGCCCAGGAAACACAAAGGCGGGGGCTGCTGCCTTTGATGCTATTAGCATAATGTCTTTCTGATGCTAATGCTAAGAGCCTCCGACTGACCGCTGCAGCTCACACGGCCCACAGCCACCATGGTCTTACACGGCTGCTGATTGCGCTCTAACTCGCTCTCGTCTCCAGCATTGTGACCACTGGCCGTCTTGCCTTAGCTTAGAGACAGTTATTCACCTCAATGAAGGTCAGGAGGCGGACCCCCTCTTCCTTCTGTCGCCCTGGTCACCATGGAAACACCCCTCCCAATCGCCGTCACCCACCCTTTCCCTCCCCTCTCTGGACAATGGCCTTTGCTGTGTGTGTGTGTGTGTCTAAGTGCTTTATGTTAGGAGTGTGTGTGTGTGTGTGTGTGTGTGTGTGTGTGTGTGTGTTGGGTAATAGGCCCTGTCTCATCACAGCTGATTTGTGTCAGTGATTGTACAGTATTCAGGGCTCAGATATGAATTGTAAAACACATCACACTGGGAGATTCACTCCTACGCACTGCTCTCTGCACATCTATTAACTCCACACACACACACACACCCCACACAAACACCCCCCCCACACACACACACACACACACACACACATGTATGCAGGCACAGGCACACACAGTGTGAAGTCAAAGCACCCTGCTGTGGAGGTGAGCAGGGCCTGATTGTGTTGCAAACAGTAATGAGACACACAACACAAAGGCAAGAGGAGCACGACTATTATACCTTTTGGACCCTGTCAGGAGTGACGGTGTCTGTTTCAATGTGTGTGTGTATGTCTGTGTGTGTGTACTAGGCAGTAATGGGGTGATAAAGACGCTAAATGAAAGTTATAAATTAGCCAAATGATGTCTGATGTCTGATGCTCCTCCACCTGCCGCTGCAAAGCACCCATCAACAGCAGCAGTTGAATTATTGAGCTAAAAAAACCCCACCACAGATGGAAGTTAATAGATGGAAAATATTATTTTCATCTCCGCTTTGTGGCCCAAATGCCGGCATGCGTGTTTCCCTCCTTCTCTCTCTACTCGCTCCTTTTTTGTGTTGCCATTTTCATCTGCAGCCAGGCTGATTTGCTGACAAGCAGTAAGAGTGGGAGTGAACAAGACAGAAAGTGAGCGAAAAGAGAAGGAGCGGGGGGGAGGAGGGGGAGAGTTATTATAATTTCCCTCTGGTTTAATTATCTGAGCCTGCAGACAGCCCCACTCTTTCTCTCTTGTCGTGAAATGTTAGAGGTGAGAATGTGAGCCGCCTGTGTGTGTATCTGTGTACGAGCTATCCTTTTCCCTGTGCGTGTTAATGGCATGCACAACAAAGCAGCAGTGGCGGGCAGGGAATACCCTCACCGGCTGTAATGTCTAAACCTTGCTCATTACACAGTGAAAAGAGGAAATCGATCATTTTCATCACCCGCTGTCGCCGTGTGATTCCACAAGTCAATGAGCCATCATATCCGTAGTTATGATTTACTGTACATGTGTGCAGCGCTTGCTCCGGTGCACCGTGTATGATTCAGACCTGTAAATGATTCTGCCTCTTTAAACAATGCATGGGAAGACAATCAGCGGAGATTCTCACATTTCTTACAACTGTTATTGTGATATTGGTGTTCGCCAGAGGCTGTTTTGGCCTGAGGCCGTGTGTTTCCAGGATATGAAGACGAGCACTGGGGGGATTCCTCATTCTATATTTGCTGTTATTGTTCTCTTTGTTTCACATAATGTATGTCTCATAGTTGATTTTATTCTACAGGCCAAAGCAGCTCTCACCAGACAGCCATGGGCATGTGCACGTGCTTCATACAGTAACTCAGTGTTTCCTACACGTTGATTTATTTAATCTTAAATTATTGGAGAGGTGCACATTCACTCAGCCCATCCTTGCCCTGCTCTCTATCTTTGTTTATCAGACCACAAACACCTCCAGAGTGTCACAGCGGGCTGGTGGCTGGCAGTAGCACTGGGTCTAACCTGTGTAACAGCAGCAACAGAAAGTTTGCTGATCTGGCAGGAGGTGTCCGGTCCCCAAGAGCTGGGGTTTTCTGCTGGCTGGATTCAGACTGCTGTGGCCGCTGACTGAGGGTCTGTCTGCAGAGCTGCTGCCTGCTATCCTCCCAGCGAGGTGGTCGGTGGCAGTGGGGAGTGAGGTGGAGGAGTTACTGGCCCTTTTCACACAAAGATGGTGCTACAGGGCCGCTACAAAGTCCATTCTTTATGCACCCACAGAACCAAACAACAGCAACATCATGCCGCTCCAGTGTGTGATTTTAGACAGCGTGCCGACATCCAAGGCGTGACGAGCATGACGTAACACAACAGTGGTCGGCCTCTAGTGTGATTAAAAAATACATGTCAACAGCGCTTTATAAACATTAACAACGTCATGACATGGCAAAACAAAAATCATTTACTGCCCCTGTTATATAGCGGCTGATGTCGTCCTCTGCTTGGAGGGTAAGGAGCTCCTGGACCTCATTGTTTTCCCAATTTGTGAACATTTCAGTTGCTGATCCTCTTCTTTGAGTTAGCTGCTAACTGCTTCTAGCTGCTTTTTAAATCTCCCCACAGTGGGTCACACACATGACATGTCATAACGTCTCCCTCGCCCATCCTGTCAACTTTACCTTTTAGACAGACATCAATACAGGGCTGTTAATACCCTTGCTGCCAGCGTAAAGGCCAGACAGCTCTGTCCCTCCATTCTGGAATCGTACTTTTATACAGAACAGTGAGGCAGGACAATGGTTTGACATTCTTCCCTTGAACAGGCAGTGTAAAAGGGGCTAATGTAATTCGAGGCTCTAGCTAGTGTTAGCCACATTAAGCCGTGAGCTTCTCCAGTTAGCAGAAGGCTAAACTATTAGCAACATTTTCTCTCCATCTCTGAAACACTCTACAGATACTGGTTTTATTTGGTTTATTATCAGACTCTCTTTAAAGCCCAGTTCAGACAGAAGATTTGCGACGAGACAGCTCGTGTCATTTTGACTCAACCAGTGGACTTCACTACAAGCTGATTGGCTGTTGAAACAGGTGACATGCTTTAAAACCAGTTGCCAGTGATTTTACCAGCTGAGCTGCAGGTGACACCATCAGCCGGCTTGAGTCGAGCTCAGACCGGCCAGTTCAAACTGCTGCTACTTTCCTCTGCAACATTATAAAAGGGTTTCGCCTCGTTGTGAATCTTTGGTCTGAACTGAGCTTTAGATTCTCTTTTAATCCCATTTAATCAAGCCTTTACCGAAGCGCCCTCTCTCTATAATGATCTGTGGTTGTCTCCCGTCACGGGCTAGATTTTCTAAAGTCTGAAAACAGCCAAGAGGAGCTGCATAAGTCTAGTTTTTCTCTCAGAGTTAATTATGGGATTTTTGTCCAATGACGCCAAAAATCACGTGCCTATGATACGCACAAAACATATTTGTGTAACTATCCAACAATGTATAAGATGTTAGCAGCTGTTTTGATAATAAAGTCATTATTTATGTCATTTTTTCCAAAATGCAAACATGATTTAATTTACGCTTATCAAATGTGTAAAATGTACTGCTTTTATTTGTCTTTCATAGCTTTGGGTTTTGGTTTGTTGGTCGGACAAACAAGCAGCTTAAGATCTCATGTCGGGCTCTTTGAAATCGTCATGGGCATTTTTCATTAATTTCTGACATTTTGTACACCAGATGATTAATTGTGAAATTAAAATAATAAAAATCAGCATCACTCTCTTCCAAGTAAAATTATGAATGCCATATTTTAATTGAACCAGGTTGAATCACAGCTGAATCGTAACAGTCTGAATGAGTGAAACAGAATGTATTTAAAGGAAAATGCCACAGATCATTTTAAGATAGCTGTGTGAGATTAATAGGCGGTGTCCCAAGTGGTCGAGTGAAATGTTAATTTGTTTCTTGAATAATTTCCCCTGCAGTCAGCTGCTACACACAACCTCTATTGTCCTCAGGGTGTCTCTTTTATCCCTATGGACACACACACACACACACACACACACACACCCCCACACACACGCCAGGCTCCATAAAACTCACAGCCACGCCTTGCCTTTGTTTTGCCATTTGGCTTCAACTTCTGCCTTCTGATGTGACCCCCACAGAGGCCATCACATAAATGCCAAGCTGGTCGAACCCCCTACACAACAAACATGCAGCACACACCCCACCACACACAAGGTGACCTGGCCACATGCACATCACACAAACTTCCACCCACACACATCTGACCACGAGCCAGCCCTACACATCAAGAGGGCTGCAGGGAAGCCAGGAAAAGAAAGACGAAGAAAGAAAAGAAGGAGAGGAGAAACTCTCTGCTACTGAAACTGATTGTATCTCCAGAGGATCCAGACAGAGACACACAGGAGCAGCAGCTCCTCAGTTACAAACAGGAGGTGGTCTGTGGGTCAGCCTTGTGTTTTTGTCCAGCCTTTGTCATCCTTTCCTCACTTTTACTGCTTTCTCTGTTGATTTGTTTTTTTAGTTTATGATTATAGAGCCCGATGATTTATGTTGCTTCATCAATTTTGTCATATGGATTACCATAAATGTATTATGTTGATCTGTTCTGTACGACATCTATTGCACATCTGTCCGTCCTGGAAGAGGGATCCCTCCTCAGTTGCTCTTCCTGAGGTTTCTACCTGTTACAGGGGTTATTTTGGGGAGTTATTCTTTATCAGCTGTGAGGGTCATAAGGACAGAGGGATGTCGAATGTTGTAAAGCCCTATGAGGCAAATTGTGATTTGTGATATTGGGCTTGTAATAAAATTGAATTGAATAAAAAGCAGAGCTTGAGACTAATGCAGCCCGTCATCCCGGGGACAATAGTAAATGTGTTTGAGATGTGGATGCAGTTGAGATGAAAGGACGCAGTAAACTCAACGTTGGCAGGTCACTGGACGCACCTTATCATTTCCCTGACAATACTACATTGTGCACAATGAATCTGTGTTGACATGAACAGGAGGAGAGCTAGTGAACATTAGCTGTTAGCTGTTAGCAGCCAGCGGCCAGGACGCAAATTTGCGTTTCCAAAGATAGTGAAAAAAAGACCCGCCCCGTTCTTCCTTAGATTGACTTGTACTTGTTGCCTTCATTGGTTGGAACGGTGAGGTTTAGGCAAGAGGATTGAGACTGGCTAGGGTTCAGGTAAGAACATCAGGGTAAGCCAATCACAGGCAGAGTACAGTCCTGACACACCAAGCTGGCGGTCGGCCGCTGGTCAGTGTTGGACCATTGGTGAGCATCTGTCACCCAAGTTCGTGTCGCGTGTCCTGCACCTTTGGCCTCCGTCGGTATGCCAATGAGCCCGTCGATGAATGAAATCACTCTGATTGGCAGTTCAGTTCAGTGCACAAGAAGAGAAACAGAAGTGAGGAAAGTCAAACAAAGAGCTAAAGTCCAGAGGCAGTGAGACCAAAACAAAGTTGTTACATAAGGTCAGATTATTTTTCTTTATCCGCTGAGCTCTTTGGCAGAAAGAAGTTTCCTGATGGTTTGTGTTCTTGTTCACCGGCGCATGGGAAATATGTTCTGTTGTCTCAACATTGGATTGTGTTGTTAATGTGCTAACTGGCTAACTAGCATCATGACAGTCTTCTAGTTTCCCTTTTCGAATGACGAATACAGACAACCACCTCCTGCTGGTGTGGAGAGTTATTTCCTCTCACGCAGGTGCAACATGTACGTGCTGGTTGGCTGTCAGCTGTAGTCTTTGTGGTGCGTTCATTTGCAACTTTTTGGCCGAGGCACTGTAACGTCAGGCGTCGCATCAGGGGGCCTTGGTCACTGCTAGCTGTCTAAAGCTGGTTTGGTATGTCGGGCCTTAAGTCAGTGTAGGGCAGGTCATAACTTCACTATCCCAGGAAACGCAAAATCACTGCCAGGACTAACTGCTAATGGAGGTTGCACTGAGTTAAATTATGATGACTTCAATCTCTACTAAGTAAAAATGAGGACTGGGCAAAGGTAAATTACAACATTTTCGTGATGTGCTCAATGTAATCTTGTAAAATGTAGGTTTTAGCAAGAAACTTGAATAAATACAGCTGTTTGAAAGAGGAATTTGTTGTTTTCAAAGCAATATAAAGTAGATATTAGAGAGGAAATAATGATATTTCTATAGTGAAAAGGCTTTTAGAGCAGCTATTTTATAGAATGTTTTCCATGTAAAAGGTTATTTTAGAGTTCTCTAAATGTGTATGAATGATGCTGCAGTTCAATTATTTATTCAGAATGAAGATGTCTTTGTTTCCCTGGGACAAAAGAGGGACTAAATAACCAAAAGAAAAACAAAAAACACCTAAATAAACATCATCAAAAAACATTGTTATTAGCTATCGGCCAAATTTTAATTTAAAACATTGGTATCAGCTCAGAATTTCCTACAAAAATCCTTCCTTACAAAAAATGCACCACGAAAAGTGACAAGTCTTATTGTTTGGTATTGTCTGTGGTGTGATCTGCAGTGTGTTAGGTCTGATGTCTGCAGGCCACAGTCAGAGGGGAGCCATTGTAAAAACCCTGAATGAGGCATTCTGGGAGTTCTTAGGGTTGCAGGTCGCCCTGGTCTGTGGGGGGGAGGTGACGGATACAAAACATATAATGGACATATGTGTGTGTTAGCAGGGGTCATATGTGTGAGAAGGAGGAGGTGGTTTGGGACAAAATGAGCTTACCACCAGCATAATGAGGGCAGAAGTGTGTGCATGTGTGTGTGTTTCAATCTGACCGGCCACTGTATAATGGGCCAAGTGGGCCATATTGTTTCCGGCTCGTGCTGAAGTCCCCGTGGCAGCAGATGTGGTGTTACACAGCAACAACAAAAGCTCATTAATCACTGTCTGCAGCGTGTGTGTGTCTGTGTGTGTGGATTCTTGTTCTGCTCGGCTGTTTTGCATATTTTTTTCTGTCTGTCTTCAGCGTGTGTATGTGTGTGTGTGCTTGTGCGTGAATATTTGCAAGCACAGCCACTTGTGCGTACAGTTTGATCCCACAGCGGCATAAAGAACGTAAGTGTGAAGCAGTGTGTTAACTCCCAGGTGTGTGAGTGTGTGAGGACAGGGTGGGTCCTCATCGAAGTTTAATTTAAAGTCTAGCTGGGGGGCGATTATGTCACACCAACATCATAAAACTGTAGTAGCAGCTATCTCTACTCTCTGATTCTGCTTCTACACACAAAGACACACACACACACACACACACACACACATACACACACTTCTTTATTTGCAGCCGGTAGAAGGTGCAGATCGACCTGTGGTAATCTGATAAACACAATTCACTTTGTTCTGTTTCTCTGCATCCTCCCATTAATTCGGTGTGATATTTGATCAGGTCAGAGGACGCTGTGTTGTGTTGCCTACACACACAAATACACACACCTCCTCGTGGATGACTCAAACCCACACGGCCTGAACCCACCTGCTGCCTACACTTGAATTATTCTGAAGTAGTGAATGGACAAAAGAAACAATCATCCCTCATCTGTCTCTTTCTGTCTCCCACTCCATTTTTTCTTCCTCTCCTCTATCTTGTGTTTTTCATCGGCATCGGCTTTCTGTCCTCGTCCAAAGTGGGAGGATCGCGCTGATGTTTGCCCACGGCCTGCTTAATGACTTTTGATCATGATGTTCCAGCAGAATTCATCAAAGTCTTAATGGTTCTGGAGGAGGTCCAGATGTTGGCTTACGGGCTCAGTAGCTCAACTTCACAGCAAAATGGACGAGTTTAATTTCCACCCTGGATGTCTAATGCTGTCCTCACATTCCATGGGAATGAATGGGAGAGTTGTGTTGAATGATGTTGTTCATTTTGGGCTGTAAATATCGCTCAAGGTCACGATTCCTCTCACTGTTATGATAGTTTTAGTGGTCCTTTAGTGAATGTCTTGTAGATGTGGGTGTGGCTTAGGCAGGTGGGAGGAGGCAGGGTCGGCACTGACGTCACACCTGAGTAGTTGGTGGCAGTTACTCATTAGCTGGTGGCAGTGACACCTGGATTTCTGCTGCGACACTCAGATAGTAGGGTCAGATTTTGGTGTAACACCATGAAGGCATGGATCCATCCTGCCTTGTATCAACGGTTCAGGCTGCTGCTGGTGGTGTAATGGTGTGGGGGAGATTTTCTTAGTACCAACTGATGTGATAACACCTCAAACTAGTGAACCTTTTACTCCAAATTGACTCTCTGGATCATATCTCATCGCCTCATCAATATCTCAAACAATGCTCCTCCACTAGTGCAGCCCTGTTGTTATTTATTTCTATTTTTTCCACAGTTTTTCCAGTCTGAACTCCCACTTTTTGACATTTCAGTTGGCAGATTGCTATCAGGTAAAATTCTTGACTTGATGAGATGAAAATCTTATCAGATAAAGGTCCATCAGCTGAAATGTCATAACTACATTATAGCTGCTGCGCAGCGATGGGTCGGGTCGGGTCCGGGCATTTTTAGGCAATTCTGAGCAACAAGCAGAAGAACTGGAAGACATTTAGGAATTTAGCAACACAATCTGTCCTTTGCATCAGCTGAGGCTTAAACTCACAACCTTTGAGACTAAGAATCAATTTCTATCAGTGACAATTCATGTGTAGCTTCACAAACTGACTAAAGCCCTGTTCGGACGGGATTTAGTCCTGTCTGAATGTGCCATGTCAGTAATCATTACCGCACGATGTCAGTAAAGATTACCGCGACTTTTACCTTCTGTAAAAGGGTCCTGGACAATTACCTCAGGTAATACTGATCCCGTGCGAATAGACCACCAGTAAATATGTGTGTTAGGGCTGTCAAAAAAAAAAAAAAGTCAGAAATATATTCAAATATATACCTATATTTTTTTATAAGTTCGAACCTAAATTTGATAATACGAATATCATTAATAATTAATTAATACTATCAATAATGTTGTATATCACGGCAAATCCCGTTCAGGACGCAGAGGGAGGGAGAGGCGCCGACGGAGGAGCCCGCTGCGCCAACACCACCCACTGCGCTGTCTGCGATGTGTGACCTGTTCGGGGAGACATACAGGCAGAGTGTTGCACCTGCTGCCTCCCTGCCTACCCTTTTTGAAGAAGAGATGAAACGTTATCAGAATGAGACACCACTACGAGCCGGCCAGGATCCACTCTTATGGTGGAAAACTACGCTCAGACATTACTATCTACTACTAAACATTGCTCAGATAGCGAGGCAGAAGCAAACATCTGAAAATACACATATTGCATCTAGACAGCATGGAGATGTTGGTAATTTGTTTGTAACAATGATTGATTTGCTCCATAAGTGAAAAACTGATGTTTAAATTTGCCATTTTTACATTGACTCCAATTGTTCACATTAGAGCAAAATTCAAAATGCTGTCAAAAATTCAGTTTTTGAGATAAAATTCTGAAATTTGTCACACATCATCTACCATGACTCTAGAATTTTGTCATTTTTTTCATGAACATTGAAGATTTATTTAGCAAGAATTTGCATGTATATGTTTACAGTACCGTTTACAGTCAAACATTTTGATGCACTGTAGGCTCAATTTTTGATAAATCAAAAATCCAAGAAACAGTTTTTGTAGGACAGGCTGAAGATGCTCTGTAGCAAGTTTGGTGTCAATTGAGCAAAAATTGTGGGAGGAGATAGGTTTAAGAAGTTTTACAGTTTTTGAAAAAAACAGAGCGATGAACTTCATAATTTTTAATAGGTTTAAATGTACAAAAGTTTCTTCAGTATTGGGGCTACAGTTTGATGAAAGTTGTGAAGTTGTAGCACATATGGTTGATTTGTGATGAATTTTCAAAGTTTTGAACTTTAGACGCTTGCTGTAGCGCCACCATCAGGACTATTGGCTTGAGTTTACAGCTGAGGATATCTGGCATGAGACTGGACCTTTGTGCAAAGTTTGCTGAGTTTTCACCCATGGGAAGTATGATTTCCTCGGAAGAAGAAGAAGAAGAAGGAATACCTAGGATTACAATAGTGTCCTGGCAGTTTAAAGTAAATAAAGTGAGTATAAGAGCACAGTGGGCAGAATCAGTTATCTTCTCAGTTCAAATTTTGATCCTCCACATGTCATTAGTGTTTTTGATCCGCAATGACTTTTTGGACGTTTCTACCAGAGGTCTAAACTCAGGCACGCCTTAAAGGAATTGTTCATCTGCAAAATGACCATCTGTATTTCTTATATACCTCCATAGTGAACAGAGAAATTCAGTTAGGAGGACTGTACGTTTGTATGCTTAAGTCTGTAATTTCTTTCTCTTACAATCTGCCATTCACTCATTGAACGTGTGCTCACTCATAATTTCTTGCTGTCTCTATGAGGTGCGACATCAGCTGTTCTGTCGGCTGGTCACAGTGAACCAACAGCACAGTGACACACCTTCTCCGTCAGCCTATCATCTCACTGCTTCTTGTTTTAAATATGGTTCTTTTTCTGCCTGAAGTTCTTTGATGCTGCGGTTGTGCACACCCTCCACCTCCCCATCACCACCTAGTCTTTGCAGATTCATTAGCCTCATCAGCCATCAGTCTGAGTGTCATCAGCCACCACCACTGCCAGTGTCTGGACTCTATGGGGGGATTTATGTTTCTGCTGCTCAGATGCCCCTTGTTTATAAACCTCCCTCAGGAGTCCAAGCGCCAAACACTTTCTATTAAATCTCAATCATCACATCATCTGTTAATCTGTACACCTGTTGTTATGCCCCACCCTTAACTTCAGCACTGACAAAATAACCACATGAACACCTTTAAACACTCAAATCCATTTATTACAAATAAAACACGCAAACAAGACAACAGCAGGCTGAGAGGCAGCAGGACCTCTCTCCTCTGGAGCATCTCCTCCATGCCAGGTGCACCACACCTCGTTAAGTAATGCGGCACACCTGGGCAGATCTGCAGTGGAGGGGAAAGGGACAGCAGCAGAGAACACACACAGCTGCAACACCTGTAATCTGTACTAAACAACTATCTTTACTTCATTCACCTGTCTGTACTGATTGTGTTTGGAACGTGCTAAACATACAGCTGGATAAATCAGACTTGGATTATCCTGCATGAGTTGTGTGAGAGTTTGTAAACTGATGCTTTGATACAGTTTTGCTGTAGTTAAATGTTGCTCCCCTTTATTTAGATTCATGAGGAAGTTTTGCATTTTTTGAATTCTCCGTTCACCATGGATTCATGTGAGAAAAGCAAAGTTGTAACACGTTGTGAGTAATTTTGAATTTGAACAAGATGTGACTAAAAAAACTATATAGAAATAGGGGATGACAGGGATTGTGCAGGTGAGGTAAGAAACCCGAAGGAGCATACAGTGAAAACCTCCCCTTGAGAATTTCAAATCTGTTCTTTTGCAAATAATATTTCTGAGTAATTGAGATTGTCATCTTGTGGGTGATGTATTCCTTTAAAACAAAGGATTCCTTCACAAATCTGTCTTCAAACAGGTACGTAGAAGAGGAACGAGCAGAACACAACTTGCAGAAAAACTCCCACACACAGGGGAAACCCTGGCAAACTGGGCAAACCAGGTGAAGGTCTAGTTACCACTTTTTTTTCCTACAAGCTGACTCATTCCTTTAACCCTAAGCTGATGATCTGCACGGGTATGTGAAGGGTTGTAAAGTGCTGCTGACTGATTAAAACATGGATTTCATTAGTAGCCAACTGCAGAAAGTAAATGAATCCATTCACAGTGTTTGATAATTTAAATACAATTAGTAATCCCATTTAAACACTTAGCTGTGTCTCCTCCTCTGGTTGAATGAATTCTTCAGCCCTCGAGAACACAGAAGAAGCTTTAATAGTTATTTAACCGCCGGTCAGCGCTGTCTGAGTTATTAGTTACTGTGTTGACTGCTGTAGAAATAGCCTCTTGGAAGGCACTGGAGTGTTTTTGGTAGGACACGACCGAGGAGAGCTTAGTCTGGAATCACACCAAGCCAGCCAGAACGGTCGCAGCTTAGGGAGGAAACGCTGCTGGTATCAGCATGTCACATAATAGTTTCACTGGCTGCGTCCAACAGGCCTCAGTGCCAAACGCCTAAACCCTGCTGCGTGCTACCTTCACGGCTGCTGAGCTTCGCCCTCCACACCTGCTGTTCACCAAACACACAGCGCACACTTTCACACTGCGGCTGCAGCCAGAGCGAGCTCCTGCCCGGAGGAAAACACAGAGTCTCCGGTGATCCCTCAGACCTTCAGTCAGTCAGTGCATCGCCGCCTGGCTAAGCCTAAACTGTCAAATTTAGACCCAGTTAACTTGTGCTCACAGGGCGAACAGCTTAATGGCTTGTCCTGACTGGCACACTGTCAGCAGCAACACTGGCTCAGAGTTACATAACACTACGTCATGGAACTGGACGTGGCCTTTCTGTGTGGCTCACAGCTGGGAGACAACTGTTCCTGGAACCATGAGACATAATTCTAATGTTATGGCAGCATTCAGCCTTTGGACAAGTTAATCTGAAAGGAAGATTTGTGCTGTCCTCAGGGGAACCTCTGCGAGCGTCGTGGTGAATCACAGCCTCACTCATTAGACCTGAGAAAAACCTGCAAAGGCAGCGTCGTCAAATATTTAAGATTATCTCATGTAAGTTGGATTATTTTCACCTTTCAAGCCTCAAACCAAACACTTTTAAGAGAGAATGCACTCAGTCAGCTTCATGAATAAGTTACGTTTGTGCGGGCTGAGGATTGGAAATGGTTAAAGGACATCTATCTTTGCTGCTTCCTCAATGTATGGTTATAGCTGTGGCTGTGAAAGTGTCTCCTGCAGGTTTTTAGAGAAAGCAATGGCTGTAAATTAGCAAAGCAGCAGAGAGGGAACAACACCTGCTTACAGTAATGATGCATGCCCAAAACAATCCTTCCAGACAAGCTGAAAGTGGGCCTCGTGCTGCCTCACATGCCTGCTGCACACAGAACACCACAGTGCAGTAAAATCAGGGACTGTGTGTGTGTGTTTGTGTGTGTTCGTCCATGTGTGGACATGCGTGTGTGACTGACAGCTCTACCTGTGTGTCGTTTAGAAATTACAAGAGAGGAAATTTATAATTGCCTTGCCTGGGCTTCAGTCTCCAGAGTGTTGGGGTGGGGGGAGGCGGAGAGGAGAGGAGGGGGTTATTTTAAAGTGCGCAGTCCTGAAGCCGGCCAAATTTAGACTGGCGGCAAACTGCTGACTTTCCTACAGCGTCAGCGATTTGTCCGTTCAGGGCAGACACACGCCGAGAAATTAAGAGATCTGAGGAAAAAGCAGTTTTTAGAAAGAAACCTCGTCAAACTCGTCGTAATCAGCAAAGATCCTCCCGTTATCTCTCTGTGCTGGAGAAAATTACACTTCACGGATTTTACACAGCTCACTGGTCACGAGGAGAACGACTCAACCTGCCAACAGTTGTGTGATGTCTTCTGTGGCTCCGGAGGAGTTTTGTCAAGTCTGAAAAAATAACCCTGATGACATCATTATATTAATTAATTTAAAACAGAAAGCCTGAATCACAAACTGGGGACATGAAGGTGGGTGATTACCAGGAGAGTCTAATCAAATACTGTTGTTTGCATCATGGGAAATGTAGGATCCAGCACGTATGTTTGTTGCTTTGATTCTGACCATAATTTTTTGGCCATTCTAGCAGCATGACTTGTGATGTTGGTTGGTCGGTTGGTCCATGGCGGCTTGGTCCAGACTATCAGCCATCTTACACCTGGTATATGGTAACGTGTTGTGGTGATCTGAACGCAAAAACGCAGCTGAGACACATTGCCGTTCACACCTGTGTCTTCAGTGCATCTCCAGCTGAGTCACTTACACTATAAGACAAAGGGCCCCACATAGTTATTACATTCACACTCTTGCTAGCTGCTGGTTAGCATGCTCGCTACTGATGTTACAGCTGGAGATATCGCTGCCAGCAGAATCCAACATGTCTTCCTCCATAGGGCAAAATGGTGTGCAGTCCTGCAACACTTCATTCAACTCATTGTAAAATGGGCAAGTTACAGTGGGCGAGTTTTAGCATGTTGTCACCAAAACCACCTCCACGTCCTGCGCTGATGACGTATTCTCCTGTTATGTACTTGTCAGTGACACATCAGGGTGCATTAGCATTTACGCCATTAAAAATACGTGATCAAATTTGTCCCAGTCCACCTCGGACAGTGGTTTGAGCGATTGCATCATGATGCATCTTGGTACTGGTTTATATTTGTATGCCACTTGTGATCAGATCAAACTAGACGCATGTTAATACCGAGAATAAACAGGCTCCGTGAGGTCTCAAGCATAGACTGTATAAAATAGCTACCATGATTTCACCCATGGATTTGTCGACTTGAGTTTGGTATTTTTGCCATCGCTGTCTTGTTTTTTTGGAGCCAGTGGTGACCCTATTTGGAGAACAGGGAGGAGCTATGGAGGGGCGAGAGGTGGATCTGACAAAGAGCCCAAGGACACTATCAGCAGGCAGCGTGTCACTCAAAGTGGCCTGCCTTTGATTACACCTAACTTTACTAAACACGCTCCTGGCCTTTTTATTGTCGTGTACCAAAAATGGAACAGCTTTCAATTTACTTTGGGAATATCTTGGACAGGTGTTTCAGGTGAATCTTACAGGACGACTAAGACACGAGATTATAGAGACCAAAACCGTTTTTGTACTAGGCTATAAACATGTTTATTTCTTTTTGTATTTCTGTAGTTTTGCTTTAATTGGATAGAACAGTCTAAGCATGAGGAGGGGAAAGGGAGAGGGGATGACAGCAAAGGGCCACAGGCAGGAATCCAACCCACGGCCGCTGCAGCAAGGACAGTGCCTTCGTATATAGGATGCCTGCTCTTCTCACTAAGACATCAGGCGCCCCGTAAACATGTATTTCTGCTGTAAGGTTGGACATTTTAACATGAGGGACTATGGGCAATGACTCACTCTTGGAGCCAGCCTCAAGTGGACATTAGAGGAACTGCAGTTTTTGACACTTAGGCCTAGTTCACATTATGCGATTTTCACCACAATTTTGACGTCGCAGAGGATCTTGAGAGCCACCTTGGGTCGGAGGTGAGTCAGCAGATAGTCTGCCATGACGAGTCCTCATGTGTGAACAAGCCTACGAGCAAGTCGCCCCCTCGTCTGTGACTGGGACTGGATATCTGGCATGCTAGAAAACTGGAGAAGTATGACACGACTGACAAAGAGCATCAGCCAGTGAGAGGCGGGATACGTCCCACGTCAGCACACAGGAGGACGGAAGAAATGTGAGGAGGACAAGCCGCAGGGTTGCCACTTGCTAGGTCCGCTTATTAGCCACGACTTTGGGCTTGTTTCTAAACATTGCCTTCCTCTATATATATCCGTCTATTAAGTTATTTAAACGCATGACAGTCACTTCTTTTGGGCTTGTTTCCATAGCCCTGGTTGCTTGTTTCTCTCCCAAAATCTGGCAACACTGACAAGCCGACCGGCAAGCAACAACAATGGCGGCATCCACAGGATCACGGGGAGAGCGTTGTGTTTGGACCCAGGAAAATAAAGAATATCCATGCCTTTACGATGTGTCGTCTCCAAGTTTGGTGATGTCACCGCGTTATCTGGAGCTCTGTCGGCGAGGGTTCGGTGGAGAAATCTTGTGGTGTGTACGCACAGGTCGTAACACAGTTGGCGAGACTCCCGATGACAGAAACACACGTCGCCGGGTATGAACACTCAAAAGATTACAATGGTCTCTGCGACGCAATATCAGGGTGAAAATCGTGTAATGTGAACTAGGCTTCAGGCGTTGGCTCCATTTTTCAGCCCCTGAGCTTGCCACTTGGTCTCAACAGCTCATGACACATTTCACACATTTGAAATTTGGTACAGATATCTACTGGACCCAGAGGCTGAACCTTAATGACTTCGGTAACTCCTTAACTTTTCATCCAACACCATTATCAGCTCAGTATTTTATTTTATCCTGTGAAACATCTCTGGACGCCCCTTTAAGAGTCCAGCAGAGGAGCTACTCAGCATGTGGTCCTCGATTGCAAAGACCAAAACTTTAATTTGGTAGAACATAAAGGTTAATGAAGTGATTTGCTATGATATAGTGTAAGTGCAGGATTATTATCCCAGTAAAAATTGTCATTATCCCTTTAAATGTTCATCTGACACATTAGTGAGCTGCTGAGGTCAAGGTTGGACATGTCAGATCAGCAATCACTCCCCTTTAACGTAGTCAGCAGCAAAAATTTATCAGAGCCCTTTGTACATCAATCTATTCATCCCTGTAATAATTCTCGTGTGATAGCTTGGACTTAAACGGCGTCGCGGATCATTTGTGAGTGTGCAGGGACTATAGACTAATCCCTTACCAAAGACCGAGCAGCTTTGCATTTAATTTTTCAGCCCCTCTGCCTTCATCTTTCTTTCCCCCTAACCCACTTTCTCCCTCCTCATGCCGCCACACAATGCAAAGCAAGAGCAGTGCTGTAGTAAGAATGTCTCTGGCTTTTCTTATCCATGTCCATAAGCTTATTAGACAATTATAAGACAATTAATCTGTCTGGGTTTATAGCTTTAATTCCCACAGAGTGGAGACTGTACTACAGTGGATGCAGGTGATTTTCTCAGGATGTTCCTTTTGTATTTGTTGTTCATATCTGACTCTCTGCCTACTTTAGCCCACTGTAATCCTCTCTCACATCACACGTGCATTCACACCCACACACAGACACAAAGGGCATGCATGCACTCGGTACAAACACATCTTCATCATACATATTCAACACTAGCAATAAAAAATATTCATATAAACCCATTGCTGCTTTTTCTGATCTGATGTGTTGGCTTCTGTTTCTCATCAGCCTCCAAATAAAACATCAGCAGTGTCTCTCTGAGGTGCTAAAGTAGCACAGACCTGCAAATATCTCTGACATGAGTAAGACATTCACAGAGACATCCTAACAAACAACATGTGCCGCCATGAGGTCTATGTAAAGAGCCGTCAAAGGTTCTGCATCTTTATTTGGAAGCATAGGTCACCCTCGCTCCTTCACTCCATGCCTTTCACCTGACAGGAATAGGATGGGATGAAGATGGATTAGATGGTGACGTTATGAATTCATGCTCTGGGAAAATGTCAGCCTCCGTTGGAAGTTTACCACGAGGTTCCTGGAATAATAAAGCTGAAGTCAAACGCCTCGAACTGGATGGCCTTGTGTCTGGGCCAGAAAAGTAGGCTAATCTTTATTAATTAAACCAAACCCTCTTTAGCTCATTCTAGCATTAGTCTCACTAGCACTGTTGGCACTGGCATCAGTGGGAAGACTTAGCATGCACGCTGCTCTCCAACAGACGTCTTCTCAAAGTTATTCTCATCCACATTAGCAGCTCTGTAGTGCTGTTACTGTCTTCTACCTCTACCAAAGAATGATGGAGGTGTTTTACACAAGGGCACTTTGACTGTGGCTACAGAGAGAGGAGAGAACCCATTCCTCACCTTGAACTCTGCAACACATTCTCATTCTGACGTCGTCATATCTCGATGTGGAAACGTTGACATATGACGTCCAAGGTACCCTGAGTGTGTTGGTTGTTGACGTTCTGGGACGCCGTGTCAACTTCAGCCTGTTACATGCATTGTCTGTTTTCAAAATACACTTCTGTTTTCACAGGAAATGTACAGTTTGCAAACAGTCTCTTTCAAAATAAAAGCACTACGTCGGTACAACACATGCATGTAATTAGGTTTAGGAAACAGGGTTTGGCTTTACAGTCTTATGGAAGGTGAATGTCCATGATTGTTGGACCCATCCACCACAATTCCCGGCCACCCTACTCGGACCTCCGCTGCCTTAAAGGGAAATTTCGGTTTATTTCAACCTGTCTCCTATCGTCCTAAATGTGTTTCAAGTGACTAGTGACATAAAAATAATAGTTAGCATGTTAGCCGTTAGCCTAGATACAGCCGGGGCGCATAGTAGCGTCAGACCTGTTAAAACATAAGTGAACGGGCAACCTTCAAGTGCAAAGTTAGTCCACTAAACAAGCTTTTTTTCCCACAAAGACCGCCTCATATCGTTAGGATAAATGTCAGAGAACATATAGAAAACGACATGTAAACGTGTTGTCTTACCTTACCGGTGTGCTGCCATGTTTGTTTACCATTTAGCTCTGCTTTCCAAAGCGCAGCCGAAATATATCTCGCAAGCTCTAGATAAAGCCCAGCTGGATACTACTCCAGGTGGAGGTGTCTCGTCCTCGGTCACATCCAGACCTTGAAAATAAGGCTGCAACCGGTCCCATTCCTTGCAACAGAGGCATTCCTCTTCTGTGGGCACTGGGGCACAGCATTCACAGGTACACCACCAATCTCCAGAGCTACGCAGCCTTGCAGCAGCCATTCCTCCTCTCTCGTCCTCTACCTGTTGCGCCTCTCTCTCTCTCCTCCTCCGTTCTTCAATTTCACAAAGCTCTTCGTCAGTGTATTCTGGCTCAAATAAATAAGGGCGGCCATCAAACTCTGCAAAATCAAATTCCTCCTCCACAAAGTCGAAGTCTGGCAAAAAGTCAGCCATTATTCTATAAATCTTTCATAAAATAAATGAACTTTTCAGGCTACTGTCCGGTTCTGCCTTCCAGCTGTTGCTGCTTGTTCTCGTGATATTTCGGCCATGCTTTGGAAAGCAGAGCTAGATGGTAAACAAACAAGGCAGCACACCGGTAAGGTAAGACAACACGTTTACATGTCGTTTTCTATATGTTCTCTGACATTTATCCTAACGATATGAGGCGGTCTTTGTGGAAAAAAAGCTTGTTTAGTGGACTAACTTTGCACTTGAAGGTTGCCTGTTCACTTATGTTTTAACAGGTCTGACGCTACTATGTGCCCCGACTGTATCTAGGCTAACGGCTAACATGCTAACTATTATTTTTATGTCACTAGTCACTTGAAACAAATTTAGGACGATAGGAGACAGGTTGAAATAAACCGAAATTTCCCTTTAACTTTTGTTGTTGTCCCACTGCATTTCCCTCTGATGCCACTGGGCGCTGTTAAGCAATAATGGAGACTGGCCATGTATCATGCTATCATGAAAGATGGCACTTGGCTTGTGGTGCTCAAATTGCCAAATAAAAATTTGAAAAACTCAACATCAATGTCTCTTTCCAGAAATTCTGACCCGGTTACTCAAGATAACCCACAGACCTTGTTGTGAGCAGTTTCATGTAGGAACTATTTTTTTTCTGTCAGTCTACCACCAACCATATCACCATGCAGAAGGAAGTGTGCATCTACTCATGGACAAGAGGCTCGTGCTTGTGATGGCGTGAGATGTAAACTTTGATGATGTCCTCCTCTGCTGAGTTGTAACGTTAGCTAGCTAGCAGTGGATGCACGCTTCTTGCTATGCGGTGTAGTTGTAGCTCTGTAGAAAGAAAACAGTTCGTAGTTAGTAGTAGTTAGTAGTTAGTAGTTTCTGCAAAGAGACATTTCTGTTGTGTCTCTCAAATGTATCTTTTTGAGACTTTGTGCTATCTAGTTGCATTATACTGGAGAGAAGGCAGAAATCTCTACGGCCGATATCTCTGACAACTCAACAGCTCACACTAAAATAATCTAGACTGATAAACAGCTAACATAACAATACCCACAGGTAAGAGGAAAAATATGCATTTTTGATTTTGGGTGAACTGTCCCTTTAAGCTCATGGTGGTGCTGAAGGAAATTTCAGGGGGTGACCAGTATCAAAGATCTGCACAAACGCCTCTGAAGCTCACAAATTAAAATGTCTTCTTTGTTTGATCCGTGCAAAAATCAAAGTGTTAAAAGTCGTGGTTTTATGGAGGTTCATGTGATGAAGCATTTCTTGGAGAAAGTCTTTACCCAGTCTGTACGCTAAGATAAGCTAAGCGTCTGCTGACTATAGCGTCCCATTTCATGCACAGATATGAGATTGGTCTCAGTCCTCTCATCTAACTTTCATAATGAAAGCAAATAAGCGGGTTTCCCAAAATGTTGTGAGCTAAACTGCACACAGTGGATAGAAACTCAGGTACGGATGCTGACACTGCGATAAAAAAGAGGATGGTTTGAATGCCACAAACAGACAAAAATACAGAACAAACAGACCACATACAGCCATCTGGTTGCATCTGATGTGGCAACATTAAAGTGAGACATGTGAGGGTCCACAGCTCGACTGCAGCCTCTGCTGTGAACCTCAGACTCCCTCGGTACTTTTGAACTCAGCCACCTAAAAAATAATGGACCACCTGCTGTCTTTCACTTTGGGAGCCAGTGACTGGACACATTGAGTTTGTGGACCATTTCACTTGATATGTGTGTGTGTGTGTGTGTGTGTGTGTGTGTGCCCAAATCACATTTCCAATGAGTGTTTTTTCGGGAAAAGCGCCACTGGGAGTTTGCTCTGTAATGGAGGTTAACAGAGTTAGGCCTTACAGATGCCGCTGGGGTGGAGATGGGGCATGATAAATACTACAATACATCTGTCTCACACACACACACACACACACACACACACACACATTTGCACTCTTCTGTTCATGATAATGGCTCTCACACTCATAGAGAGCCTCTCAATTGACTATAATTTCTGCATGATTAGTTTTGTGTATGTGTGTGTGTGTGTGTGTGTTTGTGAATATGAGCGCCATATCACTCTACCCAGAGTGTTGCTGGGATCATTTGCATGCTGATTGATGGGCTTGTGTGCACATGCCTGCTATATGTGTTAATTAATCCATGATCGCCAGTCACACTCCATCTGCAGAGCAGGCCTGTATGTACGCATGTATACACCCTCGCCTATAATTTCTACCTAATGAGCATGTGTGTGTGTGTGATGACGCAGATGGAGTGCAGTGAAGTCAGACTGTGTGGAGAAAATTCACAGGCACGGGTACAAATGAAGTACACGCAGGTAGGCAACAAGAACAAACCAACACATCCTCACTGTGACCTCGTCACATGTCCACGTTTGGTCATGGACTTTCCACGTCCACATATGACGTCCAAGGTACCCTGGGTGTGTTGGTTGTTGACGTTCTGGGACGCCGTGTCAACTTCAGCCTGTTACATGCATTGTCTGTTTTCAAAATACACTTCAGTCTCTTTCAAAATAAAAGCACTACGTTGGTACATCAGCAATTGACATTTTTTTGCCTTCATGGTTGGGTTTAGTAAAAAAGAACAGGGTTTGGCTTTACAGTCTTACGAGGCGTGAACACTGCTCTCTCGGGTGAAAGTTGGTGTTTGTTGGACCCATCCACCACCCCTCCTGCCCAGCCCTTGGACTTTCGTCGCCTTAACTTTCGTTCTTGTCCCACCACGTTCCCCCCTGATGCCACTGCGTGCCGTTAAACTACAACAGCAACCTGCCGCGTATCATGCCAACGTTAAAGGACGCCTTTATTCATTGGTTTCTGATGCCACAAGTCACTGCCAAAGCACCGGATTTCGACGACTTCAGAGTGAGACCGTGCTCAACAAAAATATATTTTTCATTCATACTAAAACAAAGTAAAAAGCTGTGCAGTATATGTGCAATATTTTAACATCTAAATCACTATTATCAAGCTGCAGTTCTTTTTATTTTGAAAGTCAGTGACACAAGTGTAACCTTTGACCCCGTGGTCACATTGGTCACCGACGTGGAGGACTCCAGCCATGACACTTTGCAGCCCGAGGATGAGGTGGCAGCCTACATGGAGTTGGGATCCTTTGGAGGTTTGATGGTGGTGGAAGGAGCATGCTAACATGTTTCCTAACCTGGCAGTGATTGAATGTTTTCACCATCCAGTCAAAGAGACGTCCAATTCAAGAACGGAGAACCAGCTTCATGTGAGGGACTGGAGCCTGGGGGGGTTTGATCATGGGTGCAGCTTTGACTGAGACACAATGACAGGTAATGGGACAGTTCTAGTACTGAGCTTTACAGGTATGGGCGGGTGCAGGTTTTTTAAAATGGAGGACTCTGGTGTGGAGTGTATAAATGACTTCGTAATGTGAGCATCATCTGGTTTTCTGTTCTGTTTGACTGTCACTGTGTGAGGTCACGACACACACAATGTTTTGGTCACTCAGAGCTCCTTAAGCTTATGTAAGCACCTGTGTGCTACAGTCGGCACGGACAGGAATAGACCTAATAAGGGGCTTAACACACACACACACACACACACACACACACACACACACACACACAGTTCCAGATCTTTGAATGGGGCTAAGCTTTTTTTTCCCATGAGACAGAGTCATCAACGATCTTGTTTCTGCGAGTGATCCTAATGATTTTATTTCTCTGAATAGAAACATTAAAAACTCCTTAGTGGGGTTAATTAGGTTTCCCCTTACATAACAGAAAACACACAGTTCAATCAAATGAATAACTATAAAACAGCAGCTTGTGGCAGCCGGTGAAATGTTAGAGTGACCTGCCTCTGCTCTGGTACAGTCCTCCCCAGGGCAGCTCTTATGTAATGGACTTTATGAGTCGCCGGTGATTCTCCCCTTATTTGGCAAACGGCTGAGGGTGACACAGCAAAAAACTACTGTTGCCATACCATGTCATTGCATGGCTATTTTAAGATTACATCCTCACTTGGCTCCTCGTGAGGCGTCTGTGTGTTTTTCATAGTGAGAGTGCCTGTCTGCCTCCTCATCTGTTTATAGCTGCTTAATCTGTGTTTCTGTGCAGGCCCCGGCGAGTAAAAAGCTTCACAAGTGAACCAGAGTTTAATAAATGTCTGCATGCGAGTGTGAAAAGACAGACATCACTGTGGCTTTGTGCTGTTTGTGCAGTTTGGGGGTGCATGTGAGTTAGAGGGGAGATGTAAACAGAGACGATCGATCATGCAGCTCTGTGAACAGACAGGTCCAGGCAGCACACGCTGTAACCGAGAGGCATCAGAGCTCTGAGTGTGTAGAGTCTGTCACATTACAGGAGCAGCGGGTTAGGCTTTTACTTTCCATGGCTGCAAGGACATATGTCCTGGAAAACCTACTGGCTTGGTGGTTCATCAACAACATTACTTTTAGTGGTGGCCAATCAGATTTCAGGCGCAGGCGTCGGCCTAGCCACACCCCTCCATCTGTGAAGGAAAATGTTAACATTGTAGAAATATTTGAGACTCATAGCAAATCCTGACAAGACTTTTAGTGTAATTATCATAGACTGATAACACCCACTGGTTTGTAGACTCCCATTTTGAAGCCTCAAGTTTGGCTTCAACGTCATTTTTGGAGCCAGATGTGACCATATTTGTAGAGAGGTTGGAGCTGTGGAGGAGCGAGGGGTGGATCTGACCTCACAATCAGCCCCTTTTGTATATAACTTAGCCTTAATAAAATGTAAACAGACGAGTTAAATAAAAATACACCCACATACAGTTGTCATGAATGTTGAAATTAACTATAAACACCCAAACTGTTTTTGTACCAGGCTGTGAACATGTTTATTTCTGCTGTAAGGTTGAGCATTTTAACATGGAGGTCTGTGGGGACTGACTGGCTTCTGGAGCCAGCCTCAAGTGGTCATTAGAGGAACTGCAGTTTTTGGCACTTCCACGCTGACATCACTCTTCGGCCCTGGAGGTTTCCATTTGGTTAATATGTAGATTGTACACTGTGCAAAGGCTGCGACAGCATGACAACACTATGATGCTCCTGTTTTACAACTCTCTCTGCCAATATTTTAGCTTCTAACTAAATTGTTTGAATTTTTGAGTTCAGTTTTGTTCCAATGTGTCTGTTCACACCTTCAGATATCAGCACATATCATAAATATGTACTGTTTCCTGATCAGTCATCAGAGCTGAGTAACTGTTGGTGCAGACCCAGTATTTCCTGTTCCTGCTGCTTCAAAATAAAAGCCGTGAAACAGGTGCAGATATATGTGATATATTGTATTCATCCAATCTAATCACCCAAATAAGTACTGGCACTGCACATTCCTGCAAACCACAGATTTGTTACATTTTACGTTTTTATGTTAAAACTTCACATTGGCAGTATTTAATGGTTAGGTTGAGGCATAAAAAAAACTCTTGATTATGGTTTGAAAAAGGTCATGTTTTGGCTTAAAATATCAAGTACAATCCCAGCTGGAAACACAGCAATTTTATCAGTAAAAAAAACAATCACTTTCTTTGTTCAACCAAACCCAACCAACCAACCAAACAACCAATCAACCACCAAACAACCAATCAACCAATCAACCAACCAAACAAACAAACAAACAAAGTTGCTGGAAAGACAGCAGAAATGATTCGCTAAATCACAACTGTTTTGTTGTTTGTTGGTCTCAGTTGTCTGCAGCTTGGCAGGCATCTCACCTTGGTGCCACGCCATCCACCATCCCCTCCTCCTTCAGATGACAAAGTCCATAGTTAGTAGAGATGTACTATGTCAATAATTTCTTCTGGCAACTGGGATTATTTCTCACAGAATGACCAGAACTTCATTAGCGAAGCTGTTCTTAAACAGAAAAATTGGTGAGACGACAAAACATCAAAATATTCAGCATTATTTAGTCCAAGGATCAGTTTTTAAATATTTTTATGATGAATAATACGAGCAGTAACAGCCACAGTGAGCTGATGACAGAATCTTACTGCACAACTCTTTGTGCCAACCAAATATACCAATATTCCTGTAATGCAGATTCAAAATGGACAATCAGTTCATCACAGCCATGTTTTCTGGATCTCATGGAAACAAAGAACACCTCAGAAGGGAGCGTGGAGAATGAGTTCCTATTCGGAGTTGACAGTAAGCCTGTAAAACACAGAACAGCCCAACCCAATTATTGCTCGCTGCTCATTAAAATAATTATAAAAACCAGTATCAAGGCAGCACAAAACACATGATCTCCTGATTCTCCTGTTGTTTGTGTCTGTGAGTCACTACATATTGATGCATCCAAAGTCTCTAAGATCAGCCTCAGCCGGTCAGAATAAAGAGACCAAAAATCATCACAGTATCTCAGAGTGTGTTGATACTGATTCATATGAAAAATGATCAAATTCTGCATTTTCCTTTTCATTTACATTCATATTTTCATTTCCCATCCTCTCCAGAAGATCAGAAGTAACTGCCTTTGTTTTTTTGTGCAGTCCTGAGCGAACAATAGTCCTGACATCCTGACAGTGCTGAGGTATGCAAAAAGGAAAGGTTAAGACGTTGGGGGTGGGAGGCGGGCCCGCTGAATATGAAATGCTATCAAATTACCATGCTTCACATGTCCTGAATTAGCATACATCAGATCAAACAGTCTGAGACTCCTCAGTGATTGCGCATCAGCCGGATGTTCAGTTTCAACCCCATTTTACTCCCAATTATCATATCATTATCATAGCTCTGCTCCGCGGCTGCTGTGGACTCCATTTAGTCTACACTGCACCCAGGGGAGTGGAAGACATGGTGCTGCCAGACACACCGTCTGCATATCCACCCATCCATCCACCCATCCATCCATCTAGACCTTGGTTTCATTTCAGTAAAGCATTAAGGGAAAAAACAATGAGAGACAGGAAGAGAAAGAGAAAGTGACAAAGAGAACAAACAAAAACTAATATCTGTGGTTTCTGACTTTGTTGTCATGACGCTGTAAACTGTGAATCATGTTTTCCCTCCCTCTGGTTTGACCTCAGGGGATTCACACTGCCGCTGTGACAACACTCAGAGGACTTTATGGTCAAATCAACAATTAATTGCTGGTAAAACACGAGCTATGAGGCCATTTGTTATTTTCAAATCTAACTCTGTGTTTTCCTATCTGTAGCCATTCAGAAAGTAATGTGCTGTCTGGTCCGTCAGTGTTTGGCTCGTCTTTCATGGGAAAAGTCTTTTGGTGCTCGTGTGCTGATGCATTCACACAGAGTATTTGATGTGCAGATGATCTCTGTGAAGCTCCGTGCGAAAACACCACGAGCCCAGCACAAATGTGAACAAAATAAACAACATCCAAATGAGCATCTTGCGGATAAAACCCTTCACAAACTGGGAGAGTTGTGATTGAGCGACCACAAAACTGTGTCTTAGAATTAAACGCCACCTTGTTCTGGCGAATTAAAAGCACGAATAAAGCTCCGGTGCTGTTTGGAAGATGTGAATTATTTGAGAATTAAAGTGGCGCAATGACACGCTCACACCATCCTTGACTGTCAAAAACCACTCAACCTGTCAGAGGAGGGCCGCGGCGTTCGTGCCCACTGTGATGCACAGCGTTAATATAAGTGAACAAAGGGAGTCTGAAAGCGCACCCTTGGAGGAGAAGAAAAGGATGGCTTAATAAAGGGACTAAGAGAGGGAGGAAATGGCAGGCCGGGGAGAGAAGCATTCCTCGGAGACAGCGATTAACATTTGATTGGCTGTCATACAGTGAACTCCTGCCACGCTGTCAGGGTCCTTGGAGGAATTAATGTGTTCGATTGTTTAGGAATGAACAAGGAAAACAGGGACAAAAAAAGAAGGGCGGAGAAACAATAAAGAGGAGGATAAGGGGGGAGGGAGGAGAGGGACGTGAGGGAGGAGTGCATTAATTAGAGGCAAACACACTCTGGCAAATACCTGTCAGGTCTTTTAACTCTTAATGGGCCATATGGAGCGCCACCATCCCCCGACAAGACTCCGCCCATGATTACACTAAATGATGCAAGATATCTGTGGGGGTGTTGTGGAGACAGGAGACAGAGAGAGTGGGCGAAGGAGGCAGCAAAGAGGAAATGGAAATAGACAGGACAGGAAAGGATGGGATGTGGAACAGGGTGAGATGGGATGAAACAGCAGAGGACAGGACCAGTTATATAACCTGCCAGGGGACCCAGGGGACCAGTGAGGCAGGGGAAGGTGTGGGAATGTCCCACAGCATGGCCTCACTGAGTCACTGGATGCACTGCTGTAGGTACAGGCGTATGATATTTAGGTCAACAAACGGTCAACTTAAGTTGCATTTTGGCCGATTGTTTACACAACAGGAGCGTTTGGGTGCCTGAAAATGCAACGTTTTGAAAACGGGTTCCAGAGTGCAATTTTTTGGAAACAGCACCGTCTCCGTTGTCATGTAAACTTGCAATATGCAGTTTCTCTGAAAACGGAGACTTTTCACACATGCGCATTACGCTTCCAGTCACTAGGCATGCGCGAGAGAGTAGATCATCACAACAACAATGGCGGCCTCCTGAGCTCTGCTTGTGCTGCTCATCCTGTTGAATTTATCAGCGCTTCCCCATCATAGTGTAGCAATGTAATGTAGCAACTCCACCTCGTCGTCCATCCAGACAAACGTTCATGCAGTTGCCATTTTGTTTGTTTATACATCGCCGCTTTGTAGAAGGAACCATAAGTGTCATTTTTGCGGATCCGTGTGCACGGTGATTGTTATCAAAACGTTGTTGTCTAAACACGGAACTTTTTTCAAAACGAAAATGAGAAACGATTCTGTTTTCAGTGGATCGTTTTCATGTAAACATGGCCTTAGTTTCTGTACTTCTAAAAGAGACTGGTTTCTGAGGTACTTTGTCCTAGTGTAAATTCCAATTTTCAAAGTTTTCTTGTGGTGATATGACAGCATTGGTCTGTTTGGTCCTACTGGTCCCTTGGCAGCAGCACACTGAACTGTGAACACACAATAAGATATTATAACGTTGTCAGTGATGCAGGTAGGTTTTCAATCTAGTGAGTTCCCAGGACCCACAGGAGGTCATTTGTTTGGGTCCCCAATAAAATCAGTGTTTGAATAAAATCCCAAATCTAAAAACTGAAAATCAAAGACTGTACATGTGTCTTTAAATGCAGTCTGTATACACAACATTACATAAATGTCACATCTTGTGTTGGGTATTGAGTCAACAACCTTTTTTCTACGATGCAAATGAGACAATGACAAGCTAAAAAATAGATCTTGATAATAAAAACTAAGACGGAATCCATGTTTCATTTTTCTTGATGAGACATGACAAAAATGTCAGTGGTGGACTAATGGACACTGAAAGCCGAGGACAGCCATATTTGTAATGATCTTCAAATGCAGCATAAGCGTCAGGCTGTAAACTCCAGTAAATGGTCTGCACCATTTTGTTTCAGTAGCCAGCAGAAACACTGAGAGCGGAGCAACATCAGCTGTTGGTGCGAGTTGTGAGCTGTAATTCAGCAGTAAATAATCAGCTGTGTGTGTCTGACTGTGGATGGTGGAGCTGCCCAATGGATTTGTGGAGTTTGTTAGTTGCAGTTAGCAGCTAGCTCCACTCACAGACTTCACAGCATCACCCCGCAGGACTCCACTCAGTCCGGACTGGAGAAGGTTTGTGGGTTGATGGTGTTTGACAGGCAGGTAGGAGGCTCAGTTATCTGTGAGTGTAGCTGTGCTGTAAGTAAACAGTCTGAACTCAGATGAAAGTTTAGTTTGAATCACCAACTCTGTGAGAGGACACCAGTTTAAACCTCCAGACTAACATGTTGCACATGAAGAAACAAGTTATGTTTCTGCTTCTTAACAGTCACATGGATAAGTCAGAGTTTACAATGAACCTGGGGACAAATCCTAGTTGGCTCACGTTGGTTATTTGTTGAGAGCATAAATAGAGATGTTGAGCTTTTCAGATGACGATCAGTAAGTGCGTGCAACATTTTGAATTTCTCGCCCAAATCTATGAAGGATAAAAATGACTAAAATGTGACTATGATAAGCATTTTCATTTCAAGACTAAATCTAAAATAGCTGTCAAACACTGGTACAGAGAGCACCAAAATCATCTACCCGCAAGTAGAGCCCACAGCCTTCATGATGTTCCTACTCTAACACTTCCTGCTCCTGGAGCAATTCAATCTCCAACTGTGCTCGTCGTTGCGTCTGTTATAATGCTTTGTGTCAGATGAAGCCAAGGTTGGATTCCCTTGCGTGAGTCTCCCACTAATGCTCTCTCTAAATCGATGGGACCTGTATGGATGGAGAGAAGGACAGATGAGTGAAGGCATGAAGGGAGAAAAAATTGCTGCTCGCTGTGGTGACTGACAGATGAGATAGAGGTTGTGTTAGAGGGAATGAATCCATGCGGAGGTGAGGGGGGCTGAGTGCAGCGTTTTATATGTTCTCTACTAAGGTTATCCATTTATAGCACTCAATATTGAAATTATTTCAAAATCACGCAGAGTAAAGGAGAGGAAATCTAATCAAATCAGCATGCTGTCATTGGTTGGCAGAGGAATTGGGAGAGAAGCCGTTTTGGGCACTGGTTTGGAAACAGTGAGCTTTCATCTAAAACGTCAAGAATACATGCTCAGTGTCAGAGTATGTCATCATCATTTCATGCTGTTAATAAAAAACTATACCATCTGCCCTGAACAGCATTATTGCTTATATAACTCACATGTCAGCAGCATATATTATTAGATGCATTTCATTTCTCGTCCTGTTGTGACAATAGACCATGGGGGAGACAAAGCACTGGAACAGCATTTGAGTAAAAGTGAGTAATACTGGATATATTATTCATTTGATATGAGGTGAATATTTCATGACCTGTGAGTAGAAGTTTCCCTGAGATTATTTCACAGTCTGGGTCAAAACTCAGTGGAAATCATTCAAGTCTGAACCAAAAAAATCACGTCTGCTGCTGTGTTTTCTGTGTTACTGTAAATATTATCCGGACAGTCGTTTTGGGGAACAGCAATGCACACCCTGCTCTCATCTCTGCAACACAATGGATGCTCCGACCCCCAGTGATTTAATGGATTCACTGAGAGCTAGTGAATAAAATATACCACATATTGGCTATTTATGATGTTGTTGTTATTTTGTTGTTGGAGCGTTCAAAGCCTCTCAGTTCCGTCAGAGCAGCACAGCAGAGGATGTGCTTCCTGAAGGCAGCTGAAAAAAGTTCAGCTTGTCAAAGACAGTGATGGTGCACTTCTACACCGAGCCCAGCTTCACCTCCTCCGTCACCATCTGGTACGCTGTTGCCACTGCCAAGGACGAGGGCAGACTGCAGCGCATCATTCGCTCTGGAGATCAGGTGATTGGCTGCAATCTGCTGTCCCTCCAGGACCTGACCACCTCCAGGACCCTGGGGTGGGCAGGAAAGACTGTGGACGACCCCTCCCACCTCGGACACGAACTCTGAAACACTCCTCTGTGGTTCTAAACCCCACGCCACAAAAACAGTTCCTTCCCATCTGCAGCTCATCAATAAGGCACAGGACCCCCACTAACACAGACTCTTAACCCCGCCGCCCATAGACTACACTTCACGCCACATTAAGGTCCTGGCACACGTCTTCATACGGGCTTGTACTCTCATAAACTGTTTGCACATTTTCCTACAAAAAGTAATGCCTCAATATTCGTACATATCCCACGTGAGCATGTTCTCACTCCAAAGTTGTCGAAATCCAGCACTTGGACAGTGACTTCCAGCATCAGAAACCAATGAAAAAAGTCGTCCTTTAACATAGGCATGATACGCGGCTGGTTGCAGTTATAGTTTAACGGCGCCCAGCGGCGTCAGGGGGGAAACATGGTGGGAGAAGGACAAAAGTTAAGGTGGTGAGTGGGGCGGGAGGGGTGGTGGATGGGTCCAACAAACACTCACCCAAGAGCGCGGTGTTTGCGTTCTGTAACTCTGTTCTTTTTTCCCAAACCTAACCACATGTGTTTGTTGGCGAAGGAAAAAAAAGGTCAATTCGTAGTATTGTACTAACGTAGTGCTTTTATTTTGAAAGAGACTGTTTGCAAACTGTACATTTCCTGTGAAAACAGAAGTGTATTTTGAAAACAGACAATGCATGTAACAGGCTGAAGTTGACACGGCGTCCCAGAACGTCAACAACCAACACACCCAGGGTACCTTGGACGTCATATGTGGACGTGGAAAGTCCATGACCAAACGTGGACATGTGACGAGGTCACAGTGAGAACGTGTTGGCTGAAGTTGACACACCAACAACCAATGCACCCAGTGTGTTACATGTGTCCTCATATAAGGACATCACATTCTTGGTTTGTTGCACCGTATACTGCAACAACTTAACCTGTTGTCCTCGATCGTGGACACTTTTTTGTGCCATCTAATAGTAGCATAAGCACATCTCTGCCTGGCCAGTCTGGATCCCGACACAAAAATGGACAAGGTCCAAAACCTGATCAAATTTTATGGCTGAAACGTGTTTATTTATGATTAATAATGTTTGGAGTTTGATATGGCAACAAATTTGACCAATTTTAAAAACAGTAGCAAGATTTTATAATCGTCTTGTTTGAGGACAGAGGGACCAATCAGGTGCACAGCATTCTTCAGTTGAACAGTTTTATACTTTATTACACACTTGTGACTGTTAAGACAAACCCATCATCCCTAAATGAGGACATCATTTCTTTTTCTCCAAAACTAGTTCCTATTCAAAGACAATCCTTAGTTTTTTTATCCTTATCAGGTCCTACTGAGCCCAGATAGCTCGGAGACATTAAAAATCGATACCAAACAGAAAGTGAGGTCTCAGGAGGTTAATGCACATCTTTGCAATTTCCTTTCATTCTCGATATTATAAACATTTGCACATCTCCTATAGAATATACTGTAGTTTTGCACAATCCTGCCGAGCTCTGTCATTTTAAACAGTTACGCTGCAGATAAAAAAATATTTTTAAAAATATTTTTATTGTGATGTTTTCTATTTTCTATATTTCTATGTTTTTGGTCAATGCGCCAAAACACCAAAGATAAATTCCTTGTGTGTGAAAACCACCTACCTTGCTTTCCCCACTCTGGCCTTGGTAATAATCACTGGCTCTACAGTACATCAGCACTACAGGCTTCACTGGAGAAAGATGCAATGCACCAATTTGTTGTACTCACTGTAACAGCATGATTCATAGTCTCTGTTTGCCCACTCCAAGGGCCTCCAGGCCCTATAGAGTACCTTGTGCTGCTTTTAAATAAAGCAATAATGTTGTCACAGTACCTTTTTCAAACCCCCTCAAACATCAAGACAGCTCAAACAGCATAATCGTGTTCCAATACATTATATTTTTCCCATTTTCTCTTCCCCTGAAGGACAAATTGGATGCTGCAGTTTTGCATTCTGTTGAATATTCGTGGAGGGTGCAACGAAATGAAAGGTTAATGAAAGATTTCTATCTACTCAGGCTATTGACATCCCTGATGACCTCAGGGATAAGCCTGTAGTGCTGTGGAGAACCTGGAATGAAAGTGAAAATGTTCAATTTAGCAGTAAAGTGCATTGGCTGCCGGTGCAGTGCTGCTCTGTTTTTTGGCTGAGTCAAAATAATGTGACAGGATTGGAGATGATAAAATATTTATTTAGCTCTCAAGGCCTGACTCCTCACTCTGCCTCGCTCCCCAGTTAGAAAAAAAGAAATCCACCACTTTTGAGCGTGACTCAAATTCGACACGAAGCCTCTCTTACAGTAAAATCAGGACCGCAGTGCAGTGTGCTGTTAAAGTATCTACTGACACCGACATAATGCAATTACATCTCAGCGTGTTGCACCTGTAGCTTCTGTATGTATCACTCTCTTTCCATCTGTACTCGCTTCCATGGCAACTATGGTCAGTCTGCTTCAGGAGAGGCTAATGAGCATCACGCACAGCAGAGGACAATGAGCAAGTGCTTCCTGGTGAAGGAGAAACGCTGTCAAGACTTTGCACAGAGAGGTGGGTGAGGTGTGGAGCAGAGAAACGGCTTAGACGTGATTTTCTTGCCGTTAAATAAGTTAGAGTTTAATGAGAAGATCGATACCAATCTCATGTTTGTAGACTAAAGCTCAATCTCAATACACCTCTTGCCCCCAACGCTTAGCTCCTACCTTCTGTTTTTACAAGTGTAGGGAGTGTGTCCTGACTCTAGTCCGGATAGAGGAGTAGGGCAAAGTGTTTGTTGCCCTCCAAATGGAAGTTCTTTAGAAGCCAATCCAAACCAAGTGTTATGAGAAATCACCTGCAAGATGGCCACACAAGCAACAAATGAAACCCTGAAATGTATTCATTATAAAGATTAAAAAATGATGATGACCCATCGTATTATCTTAATGTTGTTTCAATGTATTACAGTCCTTTTTCATTATAACAAGCATAACAAAAACACTGTAGGTAGTATGCTGATGACTCATTAGCTAACTAGGTAGTTGGCTAACGTTAGATTGTCACAGCTGATTTGTGCATGACTGTCCCATGTTTTGACATATTTCCACGGCAAGCAGTGTTGCTAACTTGGCTATTTAGACCATCAGGGGGAAAAAGCATGCTGCTCAGAGTAATCGCAGTCCACAGCTCTTCTGCCATCAGCGTTGGTGCAGTGGGTATGGGGCAGGCAGAAGGAGAGGAGATGCCATTTGCCGTGGGAGTTCAGCTGTACTGAGTTTCTATTGTTTGTGATGCTGTTGCTCTCTGGACTGGAAGCACGAGAACATGGTGCACTATCGTATACGTGCCATAGCGCTCATGTCATTCAAATGTTTTGTCGATGATGGGCTATATAATGTAATTCAGCATAGTTTTACTGCTTCCATTAATGCATGATGATGTCATCAATATGCAGGGTAGTAGCATGAGTTGCTAATGTTAGCCTCACTGGTGGTCTGGTAATGATGCAGTGTTCTTTTTTATTTGATGACCTGTTTTATCGATCAGTAGTGTGAAACTTAAAGTTGTGAATGTATTGCAAGCAACCTTGTTTTTTTTTTTTATCTTTATCAGACAAATGCCAAATGTCATTATGGTAACACCATTATTGTCATAGTCGTGTCCATTTACATAAATACCACCAGCAACTACTAACGATATCATGGTTTTGAATGGTTGTACTCAACCACTGCACCCTGTAACTTTTTATGTGGGGCAAAAATGTGCAATCAAAAAAGAGGAGTAGTGGTCAAAATTAGAAATGGGATGTGGCTGCAGCCAGCAGATGTTAGCTTAGCTTAGCAAAAAGAGTCTAAACAGGCAGAGAAGCTAGACTTGTTCCATCCACAGGTAACCAAATCTGCCCATCAGCACCTCTGAATACCCACGAATTCACATTTAATATTTTTACTTTTAATGCATGTATATAAAAGAGTAAACAGTGAGCCAGGACTGTTTGGGAGGGGTCAAATTGCCCCACTTTTCATTGGGGTCACAGCTCCATCAGTTGTGAACAATAACAACACTGTGTTCTGGCTCAAATTTAAGTACAAACATAAAATAAGCACAAAATTTGCAGCTTTACAAGAGTTTATTTAAAAGATATTTCTGTTTCTCTTTGTTTTTTAGTCTTTATACTAAGCTAAGCTAAGCTAAGCTAAGCTAACCAGATGCTAGCTGTAGCCTTATATCTACTGTATAAAAATGAGAGTGGTATTGATCTTTGCATCTAGCCGTGGCTGGAGAAATTCTGTCCATCCATCCATCCATCTATCCATCCATCCATCTATCCATCCATCCATCCATCCATCCATCCATCCATCCACTTGGACCCTACAATAAACTGAATAGACTTTGGTCACAGGTCAAAGGTCAAGGTAACTGTGACCTCTTCTGTCTCATTTTTGTGACTGCAGCATCTCCAGAGCATCCTGAGGAAAAATTGTGTACAAATTGTGTTCACTTCGACTCAAGGATGAATTGATGAGAATTTGCTGGTCAGAGGTCAAGATCACTGTGACCTTCGATCCAGTATTCAACCATGCGGCTTTAATTCTTGTTTCCAAAATGATGATTTTTTTTTCTTTCATGTCAAGAAAAAAGGCAACATCCCTGATTTCGATTGTTTCTGTTCACATGCTGCTCTGCAGTCTGAAGATAGTGGAGGAAGTTTCCTTCAGTGCCTTGTCTTTTATTAGAGGCAAAGCTTTTCACAGTCACCATGGAGATTTATATCAAAAACTAAGGGCTCCAGAAGGGAAATGAATTGCATCAGATTCAAAGTATCCAGCAGCCTTGACTGTTTTCAAACGACCGTATTGCTCCAGATTCCATTATTCATAGTTTCAGATCACACTGACAGTCAGATTCAAACACTACACACCTAAGTTGTCAGCGTGGCGAGACAGGCCTCTTGTGCTCTGCGTCTTATAAATGGAAGCAAAATCACTTTAAATTAACTCACATCTCACATTTTCTCTGAGGTGTGAATTTGTTTTTCATAAAACACATCCCTGTCTGGCTGTTTGGCTGCTGCTTTGTTTTGTTTATTTTGATTATCATTTTTATGGATTTTTTTTTTGTGTTCATGTTCCTCCTGAGACAAGGATCGCAATCTGAATGAAACCACCTGATGAAATAATGAAAGTGAAAGAAAGCACACAGGAGGAGGAGGAGGAGGAGGAGGAGGAGGAGGAGGAGGGGGAGTGATAAGAGATGGAAAGATATTGCAGAGGAGTGACTCAGTCCCTCTCCTCATGCCAGCTGTGTTTCAATCTGTCTGACTGATTGGTTTTGGTTCAATAGAGGCTTGACTGGTACATTAGAGTTTGACGGACAGGTCGTTGGCGCTATCACCTGATTTCGTCCCCAGGCCAAACTATTCTGGGTGGGCGTGTCTTATCTCCTCAGCGGGAAATAGAGCAGAGTCAATAGCCCTTACAGGAATAGCTATCCATTGGGTCTGACTCACATCTAGATCTACATCACACTGAGCATTTGCTTTGTGTGTGTGTGTGTGTGCGATGGGTGTTTACAGACTTGTAAATGAACATTGATTCCTTAAACTGTCTACCTCAACAATCAGTTATCAGCTTGCACATTAAGAGGACTGTCACACAGCGAGACGGAGGGAGGGACAGGGAGACAAAGACAGGTGGACGCTCTCGGCTGCCCCGCTCCTTATCTGTGACTGAACATCCAAAAGTGTTTCTGTTTAGAAATCACACAGCTGAAGGGAGAGGACGTATTAGAGTGTCAGACACACAAGGGTTTGCTATAAAAGGAGCATCACTACCATCATGTGTGTTTGTCTACAAGGTCAGGGAGAGATGGGCTACGTTCTGTGTCAACTAATGAGACTACAGGACATGAAATGAGTGATGAGAGTTGACCTACGTCTTTATTTGTAGAGTCAGTTATTTTTGGATTAGTTCTAATATGCTTGATTGGTCATAATAACTACATTTCTTGAGTAATTACTATGATTGTTCATTATTAGTTGACCAAAGACAGTTTAAATGAAAACAAAGAACTGGTTTTATTTTGGTCAGTCAGGCCATCAGTTTTATCGGTTATGATATTGATACAGCAGGATAATACGACGAACTCAGGTTAAAAAATCCGAACACAAGATACCGAGCCCGGTCTCACTCTGAAGTTGTCAAAATCTGGTACTTGGGCAGTGGCTTGCATCTTCAGAAACCAAAAAAAAGGCATCCTTTAACATCTGCATGATACAAGGCCGGTTGCCATCATAGTTTAACGGCACCTGGCGGCATCAGGGGGAAACGCAATGGGATAAGGACAAAAGTTAAGGTGGCGAAAGTCTAAGTGGGGCGGGCAGGAGGGGTGGTGGATGGGTCCAACAAACACCGGCTTTTACCCGAGAGAGCAGTGTTCACGTCCCGTAAGATTCTAAAGCCAAACACTGTTCTTTTTTCCTAAACCTAACCATGTGTGTTTGTTGTTTAAGGAGGAAAAAGTCAATTTGTATACTGTATCAAACTGTACATTTCCTGTGAAAACAGAAGTGTATTTTGAAAACAGACAATGCATGTAACAGGCTGAAGTTGACATGGCGTCCCAGAACGTTAACAACCAACACACCCAGGGTACCTTGGACGTCATATGTGGACGTGGAAAGTCCATGACCAAACGTGGACATGTGACGAGGTCACAGTGAAGACGTGTTGAAATACAGGTAACGAGCAGGGAACAACACCAAGAACACAGGGATGAGCACAAGACAATCTGACAAAGAACAAAGGGAAACACAGGTATACACAGAACACTAATCACAAGACTGAGACACAGCTGGAGGAGGAAGACACAGGCATAAGGAGGGAAATGGGGATTGATCGAAAACAGGCGGGAAAACACACAAAGGCAGGAAGTAAAACCAGACGTGACACATGACGAGAGAATCTACAAAATAAAACAGGAAACAGATTAAACATTACTGAACAACACAAGCAGAAAACCCCAAAACAATGTACATAGGATAACGAATAAATTATTTCAACAAGTCCTCCATTCATGCAACATAAGTTGTTTGTTCCTACACTCTAATATTACCCACGGGAGTGTTCCCTAAATTAGCGGTGGCTGACAGAATATTTAACTCATTATTCTGAGATAACAGCATTAAAAAAATAATTGGAAGCACAGCTGTTCTCGGCTCCTGTACATACTCCACATTATGTAGTTATATTTACTCAACTTTGACTCAACTTTTGGTTTTAAAAGGGACACAAACACCAGTCTCCTGAGTCAAAGGCCTGTGTTTGCTGTATTTTTGCAGTGTGTCTGTTGTGAGATTCAACGCAGCCCACTGCAGATTGGTAGCACCTTAAAACCTTATTACAACCTGTTTTCTGCGGTCCTGTTCAAACACCTTCATGAGTGACAGCTGCAATTTCCCAGCAGTTGCTCCCTGAGGTCTCTGCTTCATACCAAAGCTGACCAATGTCACTGAACCCAGGATGGGAGCAGAGCTGTGGAGCCAGGTTGTATAAAGCAGTGTTGACCCTTCCATACCGACGGCAAATGAAGGGTTGTCCTGAGTCCTGGCGTCAGTGTGTGTCAAAGAAGTTCAGTCAGTGACCTCACTGGATACAGTTAATTGGTTTCAATATTACTAGTCTATGCACTACTACCACTACTGCACTGCTGATGGTGGAGATGTGTCTTGAAAGTGACGTGAATGTAGTTAGAGTTTGGTGTCAAATATATTTTCTATAACATGTAAATTTAATAGTATACCATGGCACCAGGTGGACAGATATTTAATGGCACACACCTCACAGAAATTGATTATGATAAGACGACTTTTCACCTTTCCAAATCTCTTTGCCCTCAGGTCAGGATTTCAGCCATGAATATTCTTTTTTTTTTTTTTTTTTTTTCAATGCCCGGGCTTTGCCTTCTGCTCCTCCACCTCACCCCCATAATTTGGGAAACCTCCATCACTGTGGGGGCGTATGAACATTACACAGCATGAGAGGAGCTCTCCTCTCATCTCTGCCCACAACCTCCCCATGCAGCGGACACCATATGCCACGTACACACACACACACACATACACACACACATGCTACACCCTAGGGTTCAGTGCTTAGGTGCAATTTTCTCAGCATCTAGATAAGCTTTCTGTCTTGTTGTTGCCATAGCAACGCAACGTGGTGACCAGGCTGCAGGGGGGGAAGAGTAATGAGGTGTCACAATACTGCCGTGGGTTACCGGTGACCCCTGACCCCCAGGGCCAGTGAGAACATGGAGACTACGGAAACAAGGGCGCGCAGTAATCATCCCTCTGAACCTAATCTCACGCCTGGCTGTTTAAACCCCTCTAACTGTATTTTGGAGCAACACAGCAGCCAGCAGGTGGAAGACAGGCCAGACTGAGAGACAAGGAGTGGATGGGAGGGGATTTAGAGGGGAAGAGGTTGCCATTCACCTGTTCTGACATCTCGTCTTGTTTGAACAGGTGGATTCTCCACTCAGTCTGCAGCAACTGGGAAATGTGTGTGAGTGTGTTGAAGCAAAACTTTAACAGTAAGTTTATTCTCATATTTTTCAATATCTTTCAAAACCGCTCATATCTGTGTGTTAAATGTCGGCTAATCTCTTTAAACAGATATCTGCGTAGGATCAGTAGCAACAGTACAAGATTTGGTACTGGAAGTGTTCTTCGACCAATCACGTTTGAGCCTGCAGGTGAACAGTCTGTGTGGACATGACAATAACCAGAATGTATTGGCCAAAATGCAATCTCAAACCTCATTGGCTATGATAATAATATAATAATAATAATAATCTTTATTTATAAAGTGCTAAAAAATGCTTTAACAACTTTCAAAAGAACTGATAAAAACTTTGGTGTATATGAACTTAGTGGCCACATCATTGAATTACAACTCCCAGGTCCATCACGTGATGCCATTGGGCCCATGAAGACATTTTCCCATAGACTTACCTTGGGAATAAAATGTCTATAAATCAGTGAGTACATTTTTTTGCAGCGTCACAACCCCCATAGAATGACTTGTTTCACAGTCAGGACTTAATCACTTCAATCTAATAACATTTCTTAAGTCTAGATTAAATCATTTTATCCCCATTCAAGTTAGTGGAGCACTAAATCTGAAGCAGCCAGTTCTTCCAGTGGAGTCACTAGTGCAAGCACACTAGTGGTCACTAGCACACCAGTGGTCACTAGTGTGCTTGCTCTGTGGTCCCAATAATGTGACAGCCGATCATGCAAGTAATTTCATACTATGGAGATAGAGCTTTTTAGGCTTCATGTGAAACTGAGCAACTTTCTTAGGAATGAATGGGATCCTAACATCAGCGATGTATCCAGGTCTCTTAATACATCCATGCTGTGACCAAGATAAAGTCCAGTGCATAACCCAGCCCCCAGTAAAACATTTTGAATTGTGGTTTGCGCGCATTTATTGACCAAGCTTGCGCAGTTAACAGACAGCTAGCTCTGAGAGATTGAGTGTGTCTCAAATCGCATACTTCTGTTAGTACACTTCAACGTAGCGCACTATGTGTAACCAGTGGACTCTAGTGTTGTCTGCATTGTGTTGACATGAAGAGGCCCAGACCGTGGATTTCTTTGGAGGCGATCTCGTTTATTCTCATTTATTCCTGACAACAAGAGGTAAAAACAAAATCCTCCGTCTATTACAACCATATAAACTCGAGTCCCTACACAGATTAAGTGACATGGGATTATGTTAGCATAAAATTAATTTATAAACAGCTTAACAGCACTAAAATACGGAAATACTCAGAGAGCAATGATGCTTATGTCTCCCACAGAGCACAACAGCAAAAGAGGAGAGGTAAGGAGGGAGACACCCCTGTATAGGTGGGGTACCTCCAAAGGTGAACGCAGACATACAGAAATTGAGTATCAAACGTTCCACATATTGACTATGGAGGCCTGAGAGGGTCAGGTAATAACAACTGAAACTAATTCTGTGTAATTATAATACTTAATTGGATGGTGGAGCATTATCGCAACATTTGACCTATCAGCTTCTATTCGACAACAGTGTTGGTACTTAGAGCAAAACACACGTATAAATAACATCTGTGTAACGCGGCGGTGTTCACTGTAGCAAGCTCAGGCTCCTTGTTGTCCCCAGCCGCCATGTCAACACAAAGATGCCATCTGTTGAGGATGAGAAGTGTTCATCATTCCACACTTAACTTTTGGACCGTTTTGAGTGCACCACAAGTACACTGCATTTTCCTGTACTATGCAGTGTGCAGCGCACTTGTGCACTCAAAATATTAATTGTCTAGAACAGAAGTATGTGATTGGAGACAAACTGAAATGATGCACAGGTCTAATAACAAAATCCCAGGAGGGAGTCCACAAAAGAGGAAATAGAGGGACCTTCTTGCTCAGAAGCAGCAGAAACTGCTCTTAGCAGTTCACATTTGTGTGCCAACTTTGCCCTACAAATAGTCCTTACATGAGCCTGTTATGTTCCCTTGCATTCATCCCTACTGCATGATCCCCAGCTGCTGAGAAACCCGGACAAATCAGTGTCTGATTAAAACTTCAAAGCAGGTTTGGTGTAAAAAAGACGATGACACACAGAGACATACGTTCACTCTGCAGTGTGAAAAATCTACGACTGAGAGGCAGCTTCAGTGAAAGGAGACAAGTGTCGATGCAGCTGCTCCTGAAATTAAATTCAGGCACCATGATAATGTACACGACCCAGAGAGATTCTCGTTCCTGTTGTGTGGATGCAGGGCTCCCCCGCCCCCTCTGTTCCTTCAGCTACTGTATCTGGGTCAGGGTGATAGACAGACAGCGAGGAGGCACGGTGACTCACAAGTGTTTTTGGTGTTTGTGTGTAAATGTATGTGTCTGTGTAACTGCCCACCGCTGGCCTGGCAGGCGGGCCAGAGCTCACTGCTCCTGTGACATGCTTCTTCTAGAAAACTATTTCTTTCTCAGTCCCTGTCCTTTAAGGATGAGTGGCTCGTCTGCAGAGGTCCATCAGGATTTGAGCTGCAAACTCTGTGTCTGAATCCACTGTGTGTTTGTTCTAAACATATTTCACAAACCCTTTGGCTTATGGATCAAAAGACAGTGCTCGGTAAGATGTCCAGCAGCCAGCAGTGTTCATCAATAACACAGTGATGTCCCGCTGTGACAGATACCAGCTTAACCTCTTGAACAGTTGCTATGATTGCCTGCATGCAGTGATACAGTAGCTGCACACCAAAATGAAAGTTGAAACCACAGCTGCTTTCCTCGTCTCATTAGAACCTAAAAATTACTTTGAAAGCAACTGAAAACTTTTCCCAAGGCTGTTCAAATATCAACTTTCCATTGTTGGAATATTTGAATATTTCGTGCTGCGGTGCACTGAAAGTGAACGCCTCCGCCTCCTTCACGTCCACCTCTGTCAAAATCCTGCTGAGTATTTTTTTTTATGGTTTTAAAGTGATGCATCACCCCAAATCTATCACTGGAGAATGAAACACTTATTCCTGAAGGCTTGAAAGATTTGTAGTTCCATTCTTCCTGCACAAGAGTGACTGTGGCCGGCTCAGATTCACTGCTGGGTACAATAAAGTCTTTTATTCAAGGCTTTCCAAGGTTTTCAAGTTCATAGAAACTTTTCAAACCACGACTGTGACTCCTACACATGTGTGACAATAAATGAAGGGAAGTGAAGTGATAAACACTTTAAATGGACTGCATTTGTAAAGCGCTTTTTTAGCCTTATCAACCATTTAAAGTGCTTTACAACACAAATGTCACAGTGCGCCTCTCTCTCAGTTCTCCCAGTAGATTTCCACTCTCCCTGCCTCTCCAACACACCTACCTGCCAGCCTATCACCCGTCCACACATCTCCCGCTTCTGCCGGTCCACCACACCCACCTCATCAAGCCAACTCCGCTCACCTGTGCCTCATTACTCCCTGTTACTATTAAGACTCCAGCTCCACAGACTCTTGTCGCCAGATTGTTCTTTGTCACTTCAAGCAAGACTTTCCAGCGTTTATTCCCGGACTGCTTCCTTGTTGCCGACCTCGCCCATCTCTGACTCTCCTGCTTCGTCTGCTCCCCTGTAAACCACTCACCCTTCTTTTCCTGACCAAGAGCTCTGCTTCTATGTTCTTGGTTTCTGTTCCCCTGTTCCCTGCAGCTGTGTGGAAGGAACAGCCAGTCAGCTCTCCGTTGTGAGTTTACCTGCTCTGCTGTCTGTGATTTCCTCGCCGCGTGGCTGCACATTCTGCCTTTGTGTGTGCACCGCGGGATAGACTCATCATCATCATTACTGGTTCCTCGACTCCTCGCCAGTTCAGACCTACCTACAGCCGGCTCCTCACAGGTGTGTTGGCTTACCTTGTGTGTACCTTGCCTGGTACTGGACCTTCTGCTCATCTGACATCACCTCCTGTCTGCTCCCTCACGGTACGACATTACTGAGTGCCAGATGGTAAAAATGATATCAAAAATATTTCACTGGTGTACAAAATCTACAGCATGCAAAACATGTAGGTCAAAAATTAGAAATGGAGATGCAACAATTTCCAACAAACATGTTTTGGCATATAAATATTAATTTTAAAAACCCATTTGTGATTTTTGTAAATTTAATTTATTATTACTCATTTAGTGAAGAGCGCATCATGACATGTTTAGGACTCAAAGTTTAGGATTTGGGACTTGTCAGTCTTGTGTTCGGGCTTGACTTGGGATTTCAGAGCAAAGTCTGAGACTTACTTTCGACTTGCAAAACAATGTCATGGTCCCACCTCTGCCATTCACCCATTCTCACACACATTCATACACTGGTGGCCGAGGCTACCACACAAGGTGCCACCTGCTCATCAGGTGCATACTCAGCTTGCGCAGCCATCGGGTGTTTTGGGGGTTCTGTATCTTGCCCGAGACACTTTGACTGAAGGGAACAGGGACTGATAGACAAACCCTCTGCCTCCTGAGCCACAGCCACTTTATTTTCATTAACAGAGAATGTAATTGTTTTGGTGACCTACCTGGGAGCTCTACTAATATAATAATTCATACAAATAAATGATGAAATGTTGATGAAAAGCTCTGGTGCTCTGCTGTGAGCGAGCCAGTGCACCTGCTCTGCATGTTTGACATCATCATTGAACCGTGCATGAAGACTGTCATGAATCTGGGCTGACTTCAGCTGCTGTTTGTTGTCAGTGAGAAAACATTTTAGAGCCACCTGCCAGCTGACGGGAAGGGGTGTTTTGGGGAAATTTGGGTGAAGAATTACTTTAAATCCTTGAAGAAAATTAACAGAGGGGGCTGCAGAGAAGGAGGAGTGCAACAAAACTATCAACTCTATCAAGTTGATATTTAAACTGCTTTTGTGAATAGTTCATACTCACATTTTGGGCACAGTAACATCATAAAGAAAGCAAGAATTTGGGCAACTTCAAGTTATGTGCTGCAGATCATTCTGCCTTTTGACTGAGGCTATGTTCACATGATCAATTTTTTCTTGAGATCCAATCTTTTTGCGCAAACTGTTCAGTCATGTTTGGAGTGACCCATGTGTGATAGCAGTGTGAGCAGATCTCTGCACTGAAACGCTTCACATGCAACCAAAAACATCACTTATAAGTAAGCGTTAACAACAATGTAAAGTCACATTTTTGAGACACAGGTATTTGGGGAAAAAAGAAGAATGACATAGCGGTGCACATGTTCACCTCCTGAATAATTCACCACAGAAGCTCCAAAGGGACGTTTGTTTGGCAGCACTCTCCCTAACAGAAGCGCATGACAATAATTACAAAGAATGATGTCATCAGATCTTCATTATCAGCATAATATTTAGCCATGTGCTTAGAGCTGGGTATTGGTATTTGCAACCTTTAAGGTATCAGCCGAGCAGTAACAATGCCTGCATTCGATCCATTTTGCACCAGGGGTCTTACCCCGGGCCGTCCCGACTCCCTGCCAGATCAGATCTGTTGCAGATGTCTCCAGCACCGCCTTCCGCCTGGAGAAAGGTCAGTTCAACAGCTGCCCAGTGAGCAAAACCCAACACAGCAGCAGCAGCTAACTTCCAACACTGAGCCGTTAAACGGTTCCAACAAACTCACCCAGACACTGAAAGGACTCGACTCTGTTGTCAGTTCTGTTAATTATCGATAAGTAGCATTAGCCGTGTGTTGTTAGCAGTTAGCCCTGTTGTGTGTGTGTGTGTGAACGTAGCCTAGATGACAAAAGGTGAGCAAGTTTGAGTTCGTCAAATGACCCTTATATTGCCTCATGCTCTTGTGGGCATGAAGCAATATTTTGGTAGGAATTCAAAGTTGTAGCACACTCCTTTCTTGTCTCTACGTGATGTGTCCCAATGTGGCCATGCAATGCCGTATCAAAATGATGTGTGTGTGAGTGTGTGTGTGTCAGGATGAAAACCCAACAGAGAAACAATAAAGTGAATATTTACCATTTAGCAGCATGTGGGTTGCCCTAGTGAGTTCACACAGTGATAACAGAGTCATTAATATTCATCTCATTGTGTCCTAATGGAATACTAATTATGTTGAAACTATCTTTGTGTGTTTCAGTGATTCTTCGTCACACTAGTTTCTCTGCTTCCTGTTCGCTCGGTCCGCTCACTTTTGATCTCTCGTCTTTTCCTGTCCTCGTTCTCTGTCTCCTAGTTTGTCTTTTGTTCCAGTGTATCCATGTGAGTCATCTGAATCAGGTACGATGCTCTCCCTCTCTGCATTATTGATCAGAGCAATCTAAGCAGACTTGTGACGGTAGCACACACTCTCAGAGAGGTTTGAATCACACCCCCCTCCTGCCTGTCTTGATTTCTGTTAGATAAGACCATTAACTGAGCCAAGAAAGGGAAAAAGGTGTAAAAGGTTCCTACGGTGTAACACCATCCCACCATTTTATGTGTGTGTGTGTGTGTGTGTGTGTGTGTGTGTAAGCAAGAAACTGCACCTGACGGATGTCTATAATTCAACACTATATTACATCCAGGTCTGCTTCAAATGTTTCCTGAAGGCAAGAAAATCAATTTCATCGTCCTTGTTCGTAATGAAATGGCTGAAAGAGTGTTTTATTTCAGGTGAACCAGTGAGCAGCATTTTACTGTGACACAGACACTGGTATATTTTGCAGTATTTTCTGAGTTTGGATGCTTTTTTGGATGATGGGGAGCAGTTTTTCTTCTTTTCTGTTGTTGCTGGTTTTGTCAAGAAGGGGCTTCGACAGTTGCATCAGTAATAATTGTGGACATCATGTGACAACTGTTGAAGGCATTTTTTGAGCTGGTGAAAAGTGACATTTGCAACAAACTGTACTTAAATTTGATGCTATTTTATATTTATACATTACTGCATTCCTGTTGTCATTACATCCATGTGGCAGGCATTGTACTGGGTGTGGCAGGGTCATCCTTGTGTTCCCAGGGTGTTCCCAAGACCCTAGTCTTGAGCATGTTTCTCAGGGCTTGGCGCTAACTTTCTTCCCAAGGAGCACGTGTGCTCCTAAGTTGAAAAAGTAAGGAGCGCACAAAGAACTTTAGGGGCACAATGTAAATTGATCAAAGAATGTGTTTTCCATAATAAACGTGATGCAAATAGATATTTACAAGCAAAAGTATTTAATGAATTTGTATACAAAATGTACAGAAAGGTAAAATCATCAAGTTTTGAAAAAGTATTGCAATTTAATTTTGTCTTTAATGTTATTATCTTATATATATTATCTTTGCAATATGATTATCTTATATAATGTTATTACTATCCTAAAACATTCTCCAGGTCCTCTGAAACTCTGCAGGACTTATTTCCACCCTGCCCAGCAGCGGTACCGTGGTGAACGGTCCCTAACTGCGGGGAGAACGGAGCAGACTTCCCCAGAGGTCCGTGGCTTAACCCGGTCCATCTCCTCCACACTTTGACTTATTTCCACGCTGCCGACAGTGGGACTTATATTCATTGTGCCGACAGTGGCTTGGAAAACCGCCCATAACCGTGTCACACAGGGAAGAGGGAAGGCGGCTGGAGTTCCTCCAACATTTGTGGTTAGATTATCATATTTTTTTTATTGACAAAAATATAGGCAGCTTCGGTTGATTTTTTTTATGCGCACATGTGCCCCTAAATATTTTTTACAGTTCGCACACACCTATTTTTAGTCGCAAATGCGAGTGAAACTCTTGCACTGTCGAGCGCTGTTTCGCTTGATATAAACCAATATTGTAAGAGATTGGCCAAGGCTATCTATGCAGTTCAAATAGCTAAAAACAAACAAACCAAAAAAAAAAAAAGACTGAAAAGAAATGGTCATTTCAAACGCAGTTTAAATGATGTTTCAGGAACAAAAACCATGCCTCTGACGGATTCATTCCCGTTCTACGAGTACGTAAGCCCACCTCATCCTTTGACTCTGTTTCCACATCCCTCCCTCCCTGACCCCCTATTTTCTACTTCTGTCCTTGTCTGAATACAAGAACCGGGGGGCTTCGCACACCAGGAGCTTGTGAGAGACAGTTCCTCCACCCAGAGTCTCAACCCTACCTGATTCCTCCCAGTCTTGCAGCCACCAGCCGATTACACCAAACCAATCCATCCATCCAGACCTAAACCCCACATCCTCCCCACCACTTCCTCCCATCCCATGCATCCCTCATCCAACAACCCTCATCCCACCATCCCTCAAACCCTAACCCCTTCCCTCATTACCTGCATCCCTCTTCCAGACCTCTACTTCAACATCCAAGCTCTCCTTAATCCATCATAACCAATAAACTGTTTATATGCAATCTGTGTTGGTGTGGTCTTTGTTAGTGAAATAGTAAAAATCCATTCAGCCCCTTTGGAGATATCAGTCAGTACGTTTACATGACATCAGAGAAAATGGATTTATTGTATCAGTCCGACAAAAGCCAGACTTGTATGTAAACATGTTAGTCTGACTGAAATTGTACTAAATCGAATTTCTCAAAGTGGGACTAACACACCCAGATAATGTGATTGGGAGTCGCATTACTCCCTCATGTATACGGTCAATCAGACCCAAATTGGCCGAGGAGCTCTGGACATGCTCCAAAGTTTTCACCCTGGAAGTCGAAAGCATTAAATGAGGGTTTCGCCATGTTGCCAGTGACAACATGCGGAAATCTACATCCAGAGCTGTGCATTTTTGGATGGACGAAGAGACACAGATCACGCTGTGTCAGCTGAAAGAGTTCAATATTTTAAAATACATGGATGGGAGGAAAACATGGAATAGCAACCTTTTAACAAAAGTGACAGAACAGCTGGACGACACTCAATTGTTTGGTCTGTGACGTAATAGGTCAACAGGAAAAAGGTCCAATACTAACAAGCTGAAAGGGGGCATATCATCTCCTATCGTACTGGAGTCTGACATACTTACTCAATATATCGACCCCCTCCTGTGCTTGTATACTGGGACAAGGACAGTAGTCCAATGAGATGACCCAGTCGAGCTTTAACTGTAGCTCAACTTAACTGTGCGTGTAAATGTTCTGAGTGTCTGAAGTAAAGATCTGAAGGCGTAGGTTTCAAAAAGTTACCTTGAAGTGGGTGATTTCAACAAACAGGCCTTGAAAAAATGTTGAGAACAAAAAACCTTTTGAAAAGTCTTTATAATAAGTTCTATTAAGAGGACAGTGGGCTGGGAACATGAGAACATGAGCTCCCGACGTGGCACTTGTCCTTGTCTTTTCAAAACTTACCTCACACACCAGTCTCAGCCTGAGTCAGCTCAGACCAATGACTGCCTGTAAAGATGGACGAAGTGCCTCCACTTCCTCCCATTGTACAAAAGTGAGGCAAGAATATTTGGCTACTGCCGCTGCTATCTTGTGCTGGTGACGTCATTTGGAGCCAGAGTCTGTGCAGTGGTGATCTCTGCGATTTCAAGTTCCTGCCATCCGACCCAATCGTGAGCAGAGCAACTGATCTCAAGCACATTGATGTCACACACGGCTGTCAATCATGACATCAAACCCCCTTTTTATGGCATCTATTAACAAGTTAAAACTGAACCTTTTTCCATGTTTGGATGGGATATGATCGGGAACAGGGTTTATGAGCTATACTGCAGCCAGCCACCAGGGGGCAATCAAGATGTTTTGGCTTCGGTTTTGGGGAGCTGTCATGTCATCCATCTTTATTATACAGTCTATGGCTCAGACTATGGATATATAAGGCATAATACCAGTGTTGGCAGTAGGACCCTTTTCATTCCTGTAAAAGTTGCTCAGTGATGCATGAAGCCAAAAATATTCACCTGCCAAGTGTAAATTTACCCAGATGATTGCTGCTGCTTCCAGATCGTTGGGCCCATAGAGCAAGCACACTAGATACTTTTGATAGCTGAGCTGGCTTCCTCCAGTTTGGAACTCTGCTAACTTAAATGAGGATTATATGATTTAATCGTCCAGCTCTTCTAGACTTACGAAGTGTTGGCGGACTGAATGGATCAAATTCTGATTGTAAAAAAAAATAAAAAAAATCTTCTTTTGCAGGTTGTGACGCTCTAAAAAATGTATCTACTGAATAACACGCAATTTAAGTCTATGGGGAAACGTCTTTTTGGGTCCAATGGCATCCCTGGACCTGTCAGTTGTAATTCCACTGTTTGGCCACTATGAAAATTGGCTTCAAAGCCCAGTGCACTTCCTGGAGGCCTGGCTTCGGGATTCCAGTGAGAAACAGCTGCTTGCGATAATGATAATGTTAACCAGGACCACATGAATTTAGCTCCGCAAGCAGTGACAAATGAACTGTGAGTGTCCTGAAACACCAACCAGCAACACGGGATGAAAGCAAAGAAACTCCCTTCACACAAATGACATTAGAGTTTTAAAAATATTAACGTTAACATTGTTAAAATAGTAACATTAGCATAAAAAAAGTTATGTTAGCATTAAAAAAGTACCAATAATGAAACAAGGAGGCATAACGTTAGCATGAAAAAATAACCTCAGTATAAAGTATATAAAACTTCTGCTGTTTTGTCTGCTGCAAAAGTTAAAAGCACACGACCTCCCGTCCTCTGCAGGAATAATGTCAGCATGTGTGCCAGACACTGATGTACATTAGAACCAAACTGCACTGTAAACAGGCAGAACTTAACTATAAAAACAAGAAGCATCATCCAGCCCAAAAATGAGGAAGAGACTGCACAACTGCTTTACTTTTTTCTGTGAAAAAGTCCAGGCATAAATATGATGCATTTTCTATCCAAAGCCATGAGTCGCTGCCTCAATCAGCTGTCAGGTCACATGCTCAAACTCTACTTCCATGTCAAAGCGATCAGCACTGATCACAGAGCCTGACAAATGTTTGCACAGTTCATTCAGATGCCATTACACACAGCAACAGTGTGAGCTGTCAGGTACTTTGTAAAACTATCCACCTGTTTTTCCATCCATTGCTTTTGTGATTTGTGCAGTTTCAGGCACCAAAACAACTTTTCATGATGTTCCTCTCATCAGCTGTCAGTCACCCCCTTGCATGTGTGTGCATCCAGTAATGTCATAGGCCCTCATAATACTACAACAACCATTCGCTATTTGATTTGATTTCCTTGCAGTGAGGTGTTAAGTATTGCCACTTCCTCCAGAGTAAAGGGTCTGAATACTTCCAGCTCTGTCAGCAGCCAATAGCTACTTTACAAGAGAAACAGTTGGCAGCACTGGCTGAGAGAACAAGGAAACTTCAGTGATATCTGGACAGTCACCAAGCCCGTCAGCTGTTGTTTCTAAACTTTTCCTGGCCGTCAGCCATCAACAACTTCTGATTGTGTTTGTGATGGTTCGGTCTGCCAAGATGAGAAAATGATATCTGGCGGTCAAAGCATTTTAGATCGGATGTAACTCAAAGGAATACCACCCAAAAACAAAACAAACATGATGGATGGGTAATTTAAAGGGCCAGTGTGTAATATTTGGCATGGTTTATTGTCAATCTGAATCTGAATCTGAATATTCTACCCATTAATATGTTTATACAAGTGTATGATCGCTATAAAATAAAATTCGTTTGGTTTTCGTAGCCTTATAATTATACTTTTATATATATATATATCAAGGGCCTTGCTTTAGAGAGGTCGCCATCTTGCGCCGCCATGTATGTACGGCAGACCAAGTGGACAATCCAGCCAGCCAGAGAACGCGTTTCACGTGTATAAATAAACCAACGAAGACAGCGGAAGGAAGGAAGAAGGAGGAGGAAACAGCAGAGTGTTAGTAGTTCGTCGATAGAGAGTAGTGAAAAGTTTTTTTAGTTATAAAGTTTGCGAATGGACCACACTTACCACGCAACAGGAGACAATGAACCCGAACCGTCATCTGCGAGGAAAAGAAGACGCAACTTCACTCCTTGTGATGCACTCTCTGCGGCGCTTTTCCTCCTGATGATATATCTCCCCAACAATGGCAGCAGTAGCACCGAATCCCATTCTGTGCATTCAGCCTCTCTTCTCGCCTGCTCAGCATCAAACACATGGAGTTCCTCATCTGTATGCTCCGGCTCAAACAGGTATGGCTCTGGGTCTGTGTCCGCTACAAGAAACTCTTCAAAATCGCGTTCAAAGTCGTCCATTGCAGCTACTATAGTCCGGAGATATTGCTAGGCTAAATAAACAGCTGAGCTCTGTTACCGGCTACGCTGTCGGTCAGTGTGCGGGCTGGAGATTGGTGGAGCAGAGAGGGGAGGGGGGTCGGTCCCCACTTAGTATCGTAAACGAGTATGTGTGTAAAGTTAGAAGTGTGTCTGTTACGCCAGAAGAGTCAGAGTTTGGGACGGAGTGGAGTGTTACCGGAGTTTCTGGAGTGCTCAAATAACGGGCCTTTTTCCTGAACGCTCCTCTGGTCTCCTGCTCGTGAGGGATTCATTACAATATCGTAACATGGCTTAGATTTCTAAATAAACATTCACCTCGTCGCTAGATAGACCTACTCCTGCGCAAGGCTTTTTGTCCCTACGAGGCCACCATCATTTACCCGACGGGAGGGGTGAGCGAGTGAGCCCTGCAATCTAGAATTTGACATTATTTTTTATAAAAATAATTTTGCTGAAATTGTCTCTACATCCAACACAGAAGTTCATGAGACAGATAATCTGTGAAAAAGATCAGGTTCCTCCATCCCTTGTGTTTCTAATAGCATTTGCTATCAACCACAGCTCATGGAAAACAACCAATCAGAGCCGAGGAGCTTCGTCAATCACCACTCGTGAGCTTCATACAAACTGTCAAACTGTGCAACGTACTCTCATAGAACGGTTCGTATGGGATCTCGTACTCGTACTCGTTGTCCTCCGCTTATCCGGGTCTGGGTTGCGGGGACAGCAGCCTCAGCAAAGAAGCCCAGACAGTCCTCTCCCCCGCCACTTCCGTCAGCTCTTTTCCAAGAGAACCCCAAGGCGTTCCCAGGCCAGCCGGGCGATGTAATCCCTCCAGCGTCGAGCCCCGAGGTCTCCTCCCGGTTGGACATGCCCAAAAAACCTCCCAAGGGAGGTGTCCGGAAGGCATCCTTACCAGATGCCCGAACCACCTCAACTGGCTCCTCTCGATGTGGAGGAGCAGCGGCTCGTAAAAAAATGCATGCACAAAAGTTTGTATGTTCGCCCCACAAATGACTTTACATCCTTAACGTACAGTTGAGCAATTGACATAAAGTTCTGGAGGTTAGGTTTAGGCAATAAAAGTTACTGTGGTTAGGTTTAGGAAAAGAAACATGGTGACCACGTGCCTTAAATTTTTTTCCCCCACAAATGACTTTACGTCATTAACGTACACTTCACTCAGGAACACTCTTGTCATAGATTTAACCATTTTATTGCAACAAATGGAAATACAGTTATGTTTGGTGCTGAAGGCTCTGCTCCTGATGTGTGTCTTTGTTGTTTTGAAGTGGATATATCAATATTGGTATCTGTTATTGATCAAATGAGTTGCTATATATCGACATATCGGATTGGATAATGGCAAAAAATCCAATATCGTGCATCCCTACTGATTAAATATGAATCAAGATTCTCTTACTGTGTTGCCAATTTCTCACCTCAAATGTTTTCAGAAACATATTTTAGCAACTGTTTTGCAATAACATGAGATAGTCCTCCCACAGTCCAAAGACATGCAGGTTAATTGGTGACTCTAAATTGTCCGTAGGTGTGAATGTGAGTGTGAATGGTTGTCTGTCTCTATGTGTCAGCCCTGTGATAGTCTGGTGACCTGTCCAGGGTGAACCCTGCCTCTCACCCAGTGTCAGCTTGGGTGGTTACGGAAAATGAGTGAATGAATGTTTCCAACAAAGTGGATTCCTCGACTCTTATTGGAATTTTGGTCACGTTATAACCAAGATCTCTGTGTAAGCTGCGCAAACTCTACCTGCTAATGATGACCATGAGATGAGGCTAAAAGTTCTGGAAAGTTTCTAGTAAGTGGACCTTACGCTGAGATCTTAAAGTTTAACTTCTTTTCTGGTTTGAGAAAACTTATCTTTTAATACTTGGTAGCGAGGTTAACATAACGATCGGCTAAATGATACTTTCCTAGAACAAATACTTGCTATTTTAGGTCCAAATGTTGCAGCTGCAGATCACAACATAGAGGCAATAATAGCCTTTCACACTGTCCATAACTGGTCAGAACACAGTATGAGTCATGCTGCTCGCCATGTGAAAACACCATCAGTGTCAGTGTGTGTGTGTGTGTATTATTTTAATTGCTGCTCAGCCACAGTGGAGGAACTCCTGCCAGTGTGGTGGGAGGTGATTGGCTTCAGGAGCAATTTGATCACAGATACTGTGCTTGCTTTGCCTGTTAATCACTACCAATCCCAAATACATCAGTCACACATACACTCACACGTGCTGCCACAGTTTCACATGTAACGAGGTGAACAGAGCTGAGACAGGATTTATATGGATCTGGTTTGATTTTACACAATGCAGCGTGTCACATTGGCTCAGTTGTGATGCAGTTTCACCAGCAAACATCCACAGAGGTGCAGAGGGGAAAGCTGACTGAATTTCCTTGCTATGCTCGGACCTGCACATAAATCAGGATGCTTGAAAAGACAGGAGAAGATTGATAAAGTGACCTGCACTTGTATAGTGCCTTTCTAGACTTCCGACCACTCAAAGCACTTTTTACACTACAAGTCACATTCACCTATTCACACACACATGCACACACCAGTGGCCGAGGCTGCCATACAAGGTGCCACCTGCTACTCAGTTTTTAACACACTCACACACAGATGGAACAGCCATCAGGAGCAATTTGGGGTTCAGTATCTTGCTCAAATACATCAGTAAACATCGAGGGGATTAAAAGGAGAGGCACCAGGTGAACCAGCACCCTGCTAGACACTGTACAGGTGTTGGATAATGGGTTGGGTGGCCTCCCCGCTGCATCGGTTTCCAGCAGGATGCCAGTAACTGTAGTGTCCTTTGTTTCACCTGGGCTTGGCTGGATCCTGGGCGATGCTGTTCAACCAGGCGGCTCTGTTTCTGTGTCCTGATCCAGCAGAGCAGGGACTCTGGCAGAGGAGGTGGAGGAGGCGTGTGCTTAGTGGTGGGTGGGGACTGGTGTGACAGTGGAGATGTATGCCACGCAGAGGTGGGCGTAGAGCGGTACTCTACCTATTCAGGAGAAGCAACCATGCGGCTGTCTTGCTGGGGTCGAGGTGTGTGGACAGACAACGATGCATCCCCCAGTGACACTGAAGCCAAGAACACCAAGGTTGACTTCACCGATGACACCAATGGATTCACTGAGCCTGAGGTGGATTGTAATGTGAAAACTACAGATCAATCATTCCACAACCAGAAACCATAGATTACCACAACCAAGCAGCAGCCAACAACGTCAGACGATGCATAAAATGACGAAAGTAAAGGAGCTGATGGGGTCACGTTTCACTGGAGTTGTTCCTTGTGTGATTCCATGTGACAAATAAATGATTCATTAACTGACTGACTGGTTAATAAGACTATAAGGTTGTAAACGCAACAAAGACAAGAGTCCTGGTGGTGATAGCAAAGCCCAAAGCGTGGAGCGTGGTGTCAGGATAATAATATTAATCTCAGAGTCAACACTGATGTGGATAGTGAACAAACACGGTCACAGAAGGTCAGAGCAGCAAAACTAAACACACACAGGAAGCAAGAAAAATGACATTTGGCCATAAAGGCTATCTGGACCTAAAGGGTGTGTGATATGAACATAAGGTCATCGTCCCTCAGCGGCCTTGTTAGTTCAGAGGGATGACTGTGCGTGTGTGTGTGTGCATGTGTAGATGTTTAACTTTGGTGTCATTGCAAGGCACAAACCTTTTAGTATGAAAAAAAGACCTAATATACTCTGATATATTTTATGTTCCTTTAAAAGACTGCTGCGTCTGCGTCTTATGATTTAAATCATCAAAGATTCACTCCAGGCCTAAAAAGGTGGGCAAACTGACTTTGTGCCTGGCCGGTGTCTGGATTCATAATTCAACAAGGAGTTCTTCAGCGATGATGTTCTAACCCAGACAAAAGCGCAGACGAGGGGGAGTCATCTCCTTCAGAGGCTTCCCCATAACTAAACCCCCTCATCCAGCCGTCCACACACTTTACACCTCCCCCTTCCCGTTTCTTTCCCTCCTCCCAACAGTACAGCTCCTCTTTCATCTTTCTTTCATCTTTCTCTAACCCTTCGCCTTAATTCTGTTGTCATCTGCTTCTTCTTCACCTCAGACCCTGCCTCATCGAGGATTTATCCCCCCTCCTTCATCATCAAGGTTCATCCATCTCTCTCCTCCTCCTCCTCTCTGGGGCTCTCTGTCTCTATACTGTACTGTTTGAGCCCCTCACCCACTGTTACTTCTCTCTCTGGCACTTTCTTCCATCTCCTTTCTCTATAGGGGGCTCAAAGCTGCCAGTCTGTCTTGCTAGTGAGTGCACACACACACACACACACATGCCCGAACATGAACTCACAGCACACACACACCTCCCCAGGGTGTGTTGGACATCCCTCTGTCCTGCTGTGGTACCGATCTGCTCACCAAGGTGAGGGGGCGTCTGTCCATGTTTCATCACTCTGCCCACTCAGCTGAGAGGGTGAGGTTCTGGGTATCTGGCAACCCACTGTTGACCTGGGTTAGGGTGTGGTCATTACCTCTGTTGTAAATGATATGAAAGATTAAGCTGATAATCTCTAATGCAGAAATGTACCAACAGTAATTCCAAACAATGGTGTAGAATCGTAGCCGATCTGATGACTATGATCACCATCTCAGTTTAGCTTTCCATCATGCTAGTTAGTGCTAAACACACAGTGCAGCTGAGGATGAGGAAAATGTCATCACTTCATTTTATATTATTATAGTATGTATATCATTATTAATAAGCAAAGACTGTATAAAATAATATGCGTAGCAACCATGAAGCAGAGTCCTGCAAAGATCCATTTTTCAGTACCAGAACCGACCTGTTACCAGTCATTGTGTCTAAGTCAAAGCTGCACCTGTTAATAAAAGTCCTGCCCCCTGATCAAACCCCCCAGGCTCCAGTCCCTCACATGAAGCTGGCTCTCCGTTCTTGAATTGGACGTCTCTTTGACTGGATGGTGAAAACATTCAATCACTGCCAGGTTAGGAAACATGTTAGCATGCTCCTTCCACCACCATCAAACCTCCAAAGGATCCCAACTCCATGTAGGCTGCCACCTCATCCTCGGGCTGCACAGTGTCATGGCTGGAGTCCTCCACGTCGGTGACCAATGTGACCACGGGGTCAAAGGTTACACTGGTGTCACTGACTTTCAAAATAAAAGGAGCTGCAGCTTGATAACAGTGATTTAGATGTTTGAATATTACACATATACTGCACCACTTTTTACTGCGTTTTATTCTGAAAAATAAAAAATATATTTTTGTTCTCACCTGCTGCCCGCCTGCGTGTAGTTCATTTTTAACCATGCCCGTGAATTTATATATAGATGTACATAACCATTACACAGCTTTTTTACCCAACCTGGTGCAGGACTCTGATAGGTGGGTATACTGCAAACAACCAAAAAAAAGAGGTGAGTATACCTCGTATAGCTGAATATACCCTCCACCTTAACACTGCTTTAATACCCACCAAAAACTGGCACAAGCAAACAGAACCCAGGGACGCAAAAGCAGGTCTTGTGGTCGGAGATGGAAGGCTGAGTCGTTTACCGGGAATCAGACGAAGCAGGCAGGATCGACAAAGTGCTGGTGAGCAGAGGTGGGTAGTAACTAGTTACATTTACTCAGTTACATTTACTTGAGTAACTTTTTGGATAAATTGTACTTTTCAGAGTAGTTTTAATGCAAAATACTTTTTACTTTTACTTGAGTTATATTGTTTTAAAGCAACATTACTCTTACTTGAGTACAGTATTCGGCTACTCTACCCACCTCTGAGTACATAATTACATATATATATATATATATATATATATATATATATATGTACAGGATATATAAGAATATATTTGTGTTTCTTGTGCCTTGATTTATGTTATGTTTGTAAAGATTTAATTTATTTTTGTTTTAGTTAAAGGGGTATCGTTTAAAATACATGAATTTGCAGATTATAATTTTTGATTGATTGATTACGTTCATGTTCTTATTTTACAAATAAATCAGACGTTACTCAACAGTTACTCAGTACTTGAGTAGTTTTTTCACCAAATACTATTTTACTCTTACTCAAGTAATTATTTGGATGACTACTTTTTACTTTTACTTGAGTAATATTGTTCTAAAGTATCAGTACTCTACCCACCTCTGCTGGTGAGTATTGCAGGAGTGGCGAAGAACAATCTGGTAATGAGTGTATATACTGGCTAAGAGTAATGAGGAACAGGTGAACTGAGTTGCCTTGATGAGGTGGGCATGAACTAGTGCTGAGGCAAGAAAAACCAGGGTGAATTAAAAATCGCTGGCTGGAAGCTAAGCAAGTGGACATGCAGAAAAGAGCAGGTGAACAGGAGTGCAGAGCTGTGACGGCTGCAAAAGGTGAATCGATATCTAAAGCTGAGATCACTGACAAAGTGGTGGTATTTGTTGTTGAGTTGGGAGTGAGAGCTGGCTGGACAGACTGACATTGCCATCCTGCTAGCATGGCTAAAACTAGTCCATAATATCTCAGTGGGCTACACTGCATTATCTGGGAAAAAAGCTGGTTGTCTATACAATGGTAGGAGGTCGGATGAAGTTGGTCTGAACTGTTTATGAACTGTTTTAAAGTCAAGTTGAACAAGTTACCAGATTTAATATCAAATCAAGAATCATCAGTCAAACTTTATCCTGCATGTCACAACAAATGTTGTCAAACCTGATGAAAAGTTACTGAGGATTAATATTGGTGAATATCTAAAGAAAAACTAGAAGCGTGTCAATCTTTTGACAGGGAAAAAATACTACTGCAAACATTTGATAGCTGTTAATATCTGTTTACAGCTCATTAGTGTCATGTCTGAAGAACACATTGGTTTAAACTAATAATTCAGGTAGTAAATGACATTTATCTGAATAATCTAATCTGAAAGACCTGAATGCCAAAAGAATGCATTAATTCAACACCAGTTGATGCCTCATTATCTGAAAACACCCTCCTCCTCCTCCTCCTCCTCCTCCTCCTCCTCCTCCTCCTCACACTACATGATGTGTATCCAGCCTCTTTCTATCTGAGAGGTGAAAGCGTAGCGATGAAGGTAGTGTTTAAGTGTTGTTGTGTGTGTGAGTCTAATTGCCGACAGGTTTTGTCTTCACAATACACAGCGTGCTGTAAAAGCCGTACACAAAGCGACACTGGCTCTGAAATCAACCCGACCAATGAAAAGACATTGGAGCGAAGCTGCTTTAGTGTTTATTCACTAAAGTGCTTCCAATCACTCGCTCATTAGGGATGACTGATTGCCTCATATTTATTGTCTCCAGGATAATAACTCTTAAATTATCAAGGACTTAAATTGCACTTAAATTCAATACTTAATTTATCCCATCTTTCACGATGAACAATAGAAAATCATTGCTTGCTTTATTCCCTTCGTTCTCCCTCTCACACCAAAGTCAACAGTGTTTTTCCAGCCTTTACTTTCATTACTGTCTTTTTGTTCAGGCACCACTTAGGGCGCCACTCGCTGATTATGGCCTCTCAGTTTCCATAGTGATGCTGAAATGAATTATGGTCATAAATGGGACAAAAAGAGAGAAGAAAGCAAGTACGGCACTCGAGGCTCCACTCTGCCAGCTACTTCTAAATGTTCACTTTAGCCCCATCAGTGCCACACTTCACTGGCCTTCACTAGATTAGCCTGCTGAACCTTTCCTGTACAGAGACCTACATATGGATCGTCAGCTATTACCTAATTAGTCTTGTACTTTTTTTTTCTTTTTTTAAATGGGGGTATTAAATTAAAATGATGATGTACAGATGAACAGAACACAGTGTAGACATCAGTGGCAACATCTAGAGTTGAAGCCAATCTAATCTAATGGCCACTCGAGGCTCCCAGAGCAGGCCCCCCCCCCCCCCCCCCCCACATGTTAAATGCCCCACTTCACAGCAGAAATACATGTTTACAGCCTAGCACAAAAAATCTTTGTATCTATAGCCTGTTTTCCCATTTATGACAGATGTATGGGGGGTTGATTTTATATAACTCACCCGTTTAGATTCTATTAGGGCTTAATTCTATGCATAATCAAGGGCGTAGCCACTTTGAGTGACAAGTAGGTGCCGTCAGCCAAGCCCTGTCTTACTCCGAAGTTTTGAAATCCGGCGCTTGGGCTGTGACATGCAGTCTCAGAAACCAACAAAAAGGGGCGTCGGTGGCTTAGTGGATAGAGCAAGCGCCCCATGTACAAAGCTGTTACCGCAGCGGCCAGGGTTCGAGTCCAGCCTGTGGCTCTTTGCTGCATGTCATCCCCCCTCTCTCTCTCCCCCTTCACACTTGGCTGTCCTATCAATTAAAGGCAAAATGCCAAAAAACATATCTTTAAGAAAAAAAAAAAAAGAAACCAACGAAAGAAGGCGTCCTTGAATGTCACCATAATACACGGTCGGTTGCTGTTATTCTTTGTGAGCACCCGGCAGCTTCAGGGGGAAATGAGACAGGACAAGGAGAAAAGAGAGCGGTGTTCACGTCCCGTAAGATTCTAAAACCAAACCCTGTTCTTTTTTCCTAAACCTAACCTTGTGTTTGTTGTTGGAGGAAAAAAAACCCGACAATTTGCAGTGTTGTACTGATGTAGTGCTTTTATTTTGAAAGAGACTGTATGCAAACTGTATATTTCCTGTGAAAATAGAAGTGTATTTTGAAAACAGACAATGCATGTAACAGGCTGAAGTTGACACGGCGTCCCAGAACGTCAACAACCTGAACTCAACTGTAAATACTTCCAGATCATAAATAAAATGTACGTGTTTCATTTCCAACCAAGCAAGACACCTCCACGCCATTTGTTTCTGTGAAACTTCACTAAGTTGCTCGATGCACCCACAGCGTCTGGTAATGGAGCGAGCAGAGACTCCAGAATCAAACTCAGCTTCAGAGGGGAGACAAGTAGAGGAATGAAGGTGCACATTTTGACTAAATTTAGGCTTAAGATATTTTTTAGGGCTTTTTTGCCTTTAATTGACAGGACTCTTGTTAGCGTGAAAGGGGGAAAGAGAGGAGGGACGACGTGCAGCAAAGGGCCATAGGTTGGAATGAAATCTGCGGCTGCTGTGGCAAGGTCAAACACACAGGACCAGGTGAGCTAATGGGCGCCGCTTCAAATTGTTTTTTTTAAACAGCTGTATTGAGACAATTACACAACATGTTTACAAATCTAAACTGTAGCTGCAAGTCTGTGAAAAAAGACCAGTATTATTATAAATCTATGAAACAGACGCTGTATTGTAGAAAGGAGGACTAGGGCCATGTTAGAGGAAAATAATCTTGCATTTTGAGAATAAAGTCATAATATTCCGAGAATTAAGTTATAAAACTACAAGAATAAAGTCATAATATTCCGAGAATTAAGTTATAAAACTACAAGAATAAAGTTGTATTATTCCGAGAATAAAGTCGCTAATCTACGAGAACAAAGTCATAAATCTACGAGAATAAAGTCATATTAGGAGAATAAAGTTGTAAATCTACGAAAATAAAGTCCTAACTTTACAAGAATAAAGTCATGAATCTATGAAAATAAAGTCCTGAATCTACGAGAATAAAGTCATATTACGACAATAAAGTCGTAAATCTACAAAAATAAAGTCCTAACTTTACGAGAAAAAAGTCATGAATCTACAAGAATAAAGTCGGAAATCTACAAGAATAAAGTCCTGAATCTACGAGAATAAAGTCATGAATCTACAAAAAAAAAATAAAGTCATATTACGAGAATAAAGTTGTAAATCTACAAAAATAAAGTCCTAACTTTACGAGAATAAAGTCATGAATCTACAAGAATAAAGTCGGAAATCTACAAGAATAAAGTCCTGAATCTACGAGAATAAAGTCCTGAATCTACGAAAATAAAGTCATATTACGAGAATAAAGTTGTAAATCTACAAAAATAAAGTCCTAACTTTACGAGAATAAAGTCCTGAATCTATGAGAATAAAGTCATATTACGAGAATAAAGTCGTAAATCTACAAAAATAAAGTCCTGAATCTACGAGAATGAAGTCATATTACGAGAATAAAGTCGTAAATCTACAAAAATAAAGTCCTGAATCTACGAGAATGAAGTCATATTACGAGAATAAAGTCGTAAATCTACGAAAATAAAGTCATAACTTTACGAGAATAAAGTCATGAATCTACGAGAATAAAGTCGTAAATCTACGAGAATAAAGTCGTGAATCTATGAGAATAAAGTCAGAAATCTTTCTTAAGATTATTTTTTCAGGGCTTTTTTTGCCTTTAATGTATAGGACAGAGTGAAAGGGGGTGAGAGACAGAGCGGGGGGTGACATGCAGTAAATGGTTGCAAGCCGGACTCGAGCCTGCGACCACTGCGTCGAGGCATCGCCTCTGTACATGGGGCGCCGGCACTATCCACTACGCTACCGACGCCCCGATAAAGTCAGAAATCTAAGAAAATAAAGTCGTAAATCTAGGAGAATAGTCGTAAATCTATTGCCACTGCTAAAGCGTATATTACTGTCACCCCCCCAACATTGTTTGTACACACTTTTTACACCATGTTACTAACTTTCCAATCTTCTAGTTTAGTCTTGTAATATTTCAACTTTATTCTTGTAGATTTACAACTTTATTCAAGAAATCTACTTTTTTTTTCTTTAACGTGACCCTAAATCCTCCTGTGTAGTCATCCTGTGAGCAATGATGATAGCATTTCACTGATTACGCTTCATTTAAATTAAATGTTACGTAAACTGTAGATAATAGATCATATGTCATGTGTTTTCTGACATTTTTGCCATTGAAACCATGTCATATGCACTCCGAACAGCATTTCTGCCTGTATGGAACACTGTTGAGTCTCTAATCTTATGAATCAAACAGTGTTGTGGATATTGCCCTGAAGAATGAGCGCACAACATGCTTATCTGACTCTTAACAACAAAGGACCGCTTCCTGAGGACGACATCTATGCTAACGTTTTAGTTGCTTAAAAAAAGTCTTGTTCACATTTAGTCATACTAAAAGACCTTGTTATTACTTACTGTTATTACTTACTAATAAACAAACATCTATCCATTTGTTTGTCTGTAGTTAATCCAACTCTTGATTTGACTGACTCCTGGCTGGTGAAACATTCTCTCTGGCCTTTACTCTGGATTAAAACAAAAGCCTCCAACATTACAACTCCAGCCACTCTCAACTGGCATTTGGTTTTAATATTTAATTCTAAGTCAGAGTTATTTAATGACCTTTTGACCTTTTCACTTCTGCTAAATTTGAGAAAAGTTACATTTCTGTATTTCAGGTCCCCTCCTCACCAACAGTGAGTAAATGGGAAGTTGAATCAGAGGTCCACTCCTGTTTTCAGTGTCAGTGTCAGCGACAGTCAGACTCTCAGGTTGCTTATGCACAGTAGTCATACTGCGGTGCAGCATGAGGTTGCACGAAGATGATGTCACCACATCAGTGAATAGTTTTACGAGGCAAGAGCGAGAGTGGCGCGAGATGGTTTGGCGAATGAGGGTGATGTCAGGTGAGGGAGGGGGGAGGCTGGGTGACTAATGAGGATCTGTTATCGGGGGTTTGGGTGTGACATATGGCGTTGGGTTGACTTCCTCAGCTGGACGTATTCAACCACCAGCTCTCCTACTGAGCGTGAACCCAGTGTGTGTGTGTGTGTGTGTGTGTGTGTTTGGTTTTATGTGCTCATGCAGCGTGAAAAATGCCCCCATCTGCAATCCACACTTGTACTGTCGGGGCACATAAAGGTCACAGTGGGACTATTTTCTCTATATATGTGCATGTGTGGGTTTTTCCTTTTTGTCCCCATTTTGATGGAGCAGGTAGTGAAGCTAAAGCACTCACTAGCTCATCATTACAGCCTCTATAAAACACCTCATACTGCAAGACCTTCAACGGTAGCTCTGAGTGAGAGTAAAAGCTGAGCGGTGACGGCGCAGAGTGAATCTGAGGTCTGTGTCTTTGTATTTTTCAGCAGAGCAGAGCGAGAGAAAAAGAAAAAGGGAAAAAGCTCCGCAGATGTCTCTGTTCTCTGCTTTCAGCACGGCCAGAGCATCTGAGAGCGTGGAAACAAGGGAGGTCAGCAATAAAAGAAATGATAGAACAAGGGCAAACGAAACAAAGGAAGGGAGGAGAAAAAAAACATGTTTGTGCACCTGCTGTGGAACGAGCTGAGAGAGAGATTAAATATGCCTTTGGATGGAGCGAGAAGATTCCTCATGCCAAGACACATCTCTGCTCTCTCACCTTGATCTCCGTTTGCCTCGTCCCTTTTGTCTCTCCCTGTGTCCCTCTGTGTCCACGTCATCGTCCCGTGATCATTACAACTCACAGCAGTCTGCGGTCCAGATGGACGAGCATTGCTCATCTCTCGTGTGTGTTTTGTGCGTCTGTTGCTGCACGTGTGGGAGGACGAACATGTGTGCTCCTTAATATATATATATGTGCGTATGTGTGAGCTCTGTGTGTGTTTGTGAGGGCTTAGGATCACATGTAATGACTCTGATGCGTGTGTAGACTGTCTGTTACCATAGCAGCCTGCACCACTTTTATTTGATTTGATATGTGATATACAACTGTATGTATGATTACCATACGTGCTGAAGATGTAGGAGTAATGTGTAATATGTTCACGCTCACTGGGACGTTCCTGAGATGAAGGGTTTGTTCATAGAGCCACAGACTGATGTTAAAAGAAAAAAAATCTATAATATATTTATTACCATGCAGTTCTGCTGTAAATATAAATCATTGAATGGTGGTTGGGTTTATATATCAACTACAGAGAGGACCAGGGGCGGTTGCACAAAACACCTTAAGTTAAGATTTCCCTTAAGTCCTAATTAAGATATCCTCAAATTGGTTGCACAAAACACCCTTAGGCTTTCTCCTTAAGGTTAAAATGTTCACTTAAGTGTTTATGACTTTCCACTTGTCTTGGTCTTATACTTAAGGAATCCCTGAACCGTTGCACAAAAGACCTTAGCAACCAAAGCAAGGTTAAAAAAACTTAAGGTATCTCTGACTCAATCTTAACTGCAACATGACCGAGTTTATGGTGATGAATGCAAAAATTAACACTCACCCTGAGAGGAGTGTTCTGCGACCTGGAGAACCCAACGGATACGCTTTAATTTTACACTTAAGATTTGACTGAATTCGTTTTCGTTCCTCCAGAAGTTTAATCTTGTCCTCCTCTGACCAGTATGGTTTTACTTGTCTTCTTTTCTTCTGCCATTTTTTCACTATCTTGGGTCCAAACAAACAAACAATCTCCATGGAAACTTTTACCGCTGTAAAATCTCTTTCAACACAGTAAATGAGTTAATGTTTTTCCTTAACTAAGGAAACCCTTTAAGGGATTCTATGCAACTGTGTAAGTCCCTCAGCTATGGAGAAATTAAGGACGCATTCACACTGGTGCTATTTGGTCTGCTTTAAACAAACCCTGGTCCACTTCCATGGATAGTTTGGTTCGTCTGGAGTGGTATGAACGCCCATTCGAACCAAACGAGCGAACCCTGGTCTGCTTGAAAACTGGGGGTCTCGGTTCACTTGCAAGTGAACCCTGGTGCGGATCGCTTACAGTGGGAAATGCAAATGGACTATCCAGCAAACCAAAGGGAGGAAGTGAACCAAAGAGAGGAAGTGACATGGAGCGCAGTGCATTTTGGGTAGAAAAAAACAAACAAAGCCAACAGTGCTGACCGGGAGAAGCAGAGATGGGGATGGATTTCTGTTTCTGTTTTCGGTCCTGGACAATCGATGAGTCGGGTTTTCTTCTTCTTCATGCTTGTGACACATCTTTATGTCTAATTGTTCAGTTTTATAATTAGTGGTTATATTGTAGTTTGAGGCCTGATCCATTTCCATATCTATTATATATTTCACATTTCATATGTTTTGTGTTGCTGTTGATGCAAAGTCCACACTTCTTCCTTCTTTTCAAATTAAAATGTTAACAGGAAGTGTTGAGTTGTGAGCCTTAAAGTTCTGACACATCAAGACAATGGTTGGCTGTTGGTCACTGTTGGGCCCACAATGAGAGTCTGTCGCCATAGCTCAGAGGTCGGCAACCTTTCCTATTAAAAGAGCCATTACTGGTCAGACAATGAAATCTGTCTGGAGCTGCAAAACATATTTGAATAAAGGTAACAGGCATTAAGTCTAAATGAGCCCATCAACATTATGAACAGGTCTAAATGAGCATTGGTTAATATGATTCACTACGAGCTGGCTCCTCTGCAGTGGGCTGTTTATAATTATTTAGTACTTTATCTTTGCAGTGTTGGTGGTGAAAGCAAATGAATCTGTCCACACACTATTAAATCCTCTTTTTTCCTCCAAGACTTCTCCTTTTTCGGATTTGGAGTCCATCGCTAGCTTTGCTGGAGAGACTCCAGACTCGCCGTGTCTACTGAAGTTGAGCAAAACTTAGAGGAAAAAGCAGCAGGTCGTAGACGTATGACACACGTTATAGTTGGTGAAACATTAAAAATTATTTTAATTTGATGTATAGGCTGCACATTTTTACAGCTGAAGAACAGCAACAAATTGAAATGTGAATTTTAGATTTGTACACATACAAATTCTGCCAGAGTAGGTAAACTTACTGTGCGTTCACACCAAAAGCTGCCAGAGCTGCAAAGGCGTCAAGTCTAATTCATTTTCAATGGATAGATAGCAGAGGTGCTTTGAGCTGCAAAAGCGATGAGCAGCATCGTTCGGTGAATTGAGCTGCAAATTAAAGTTGAACACTGGTTAACTTTATGCAAATTAGTCTGAGCTGCAAATGACCAGGCACCAATCGAAAAGTAGATGTCCATCGCTTGTGTGGAACCCAGAGAACATCCTCGGAAACTTTTAGTTCCTACCACACGTTCGTTCCTACTTCAAAACAAGCAGCAAGCTGTCAAACTGATATGTTGATGATATTCCCTGTGCTGTTCACGGCCCCGGAGGATATCGTGTGTGTCTTCTTCCATGTTGAATCGATACACACGTGTGGACAAGCGCACATACATACAATTTCTTTGTGTTCTGGAACGCTTATTATCAGCGGGAATGCAATTCCTTTGCTCTCCTTACCACCAGTTTAACTAATCGCACTGTAGGCACTCGAACCCAAACCATTGACAGTGTTTCCCATAGGTTTACAGCTTTGGGGGAATAACATCTAAAAATATTTGGTTATTCGGTTCGGGTTCGGCCCACTTGACATGCTGCTGTGTTGTGCTACAGCGGATTCAAGTACTGGAATTTGTTTTTTACGTGACAACGCCTGAACGCAACACAGGCTGTGAGTGTCAGGCCTGTTTAGACTTTTATTCTGTTCTCATTGTCCAAGCGTGAAAGTTTCTGTACAAATGCACAAAGTCACATTTCAGTGCTCCAGCCAGTAACCTGCTTTGCGGCTCCTTTAAATTGAGAAGCGTAATCGAACATTCAGAATTTGACGTCATGAGCGACTTGAGCTGCTTTGGCTGCCACAGATATTTTATCAGCGGTGCTGCTAGAGCAAATTCAGCTATTTTGCTGCTTTTGGTGTGAACGTATGAGCTGACAGAGAGAAACGTGGAAACAATCAAAAGTACAACAGACTGGCTTCTCTTCAGAATGAAGTAAATCAACAGCTGGGACAACATTACTCTTTTTTGTCATTTCTTGATTTGAAAAAGAAAACATTTTTTCATGGTGCAACTTTGAAACCACACAACCGTGACGTTGGAGCAGCTCAGGTGTTTCTGCTGTGCTCAGTTGCTCAGGTGCAGAATCAAAACATCCAGTTTCAGTCAGAGTTGTTTGGACACCTCACTGACAAATATGAGCCACTCTGTTGTCCACTGGGTGATCGATTCTATTCATGGACGATTTTATGTGTCAGTCAGTGAAGGTTTGACCCAGTTCCAGTTTCACAGTTGAATGAGCCACAATAGAAACAGAGCCTTTATTGAACAAGATGCTTTAATGCTGATTTTATTTGGAAAATACAGCGTTAGCCTCATTTTCTCAGTGTTGTCGTCTTTATGCAGAGCAGCGTGTGGAGCAGCTCTAATTACGAAAACCTATAGGGTGCAGATTCCTGGAGGTGTGACCCTGAAATGAGGAGTTTTAACAAGGGAAGAGAAAGATCACAGGGGGAGAAAATGAAATATGGAAAGTGAAGGACGGCTCTTTGATTCACCTCTCTCTCTCTCTCTCTCTCTCTCTCTCTGTCTCTCACTCACACACGCTTCTCTTTCTACAGCTCGCTCTCCTTTACTTTGCCAGTTCAAAGCGAATCCTAAGAACCCTGCCTCACTAGTGTCTGTCTGGGTTTGTTTGATCTGTGTTACACACACACACACACACACACACACACTTAAACACATGCCCAAATATCCACCAACTCAAGGGGACACCACTCAGAAGAGCACACATTCACTCACAAACTCACAAAGACGCACACACTGTGCATTATTCATAAAAACAGTAAAAACAGATCCTCCATTATTCATAGTTTGATGTGTCATTATGTAAGGCTCTCTGTCTGTCTCCCTCCCGTTCTCTCTCTGCGTGCACATGTCTGCTGTCTCGCTGTCGCCTTGTCTTGTCGATGTGTCGGCACATGTGCCCCCATCAAGCCCTCCACCTCGTGCCTTCCTGTTGCACATAAAAGCTCCGTCACAATGCGGCTAAATGGGCTTTGAATCTGTCTGCGGCGTGTGCAGCGTGCCGTGTGTTAATGTGCCGAACACGTGGGCCGAGCATTTTTGTCCCTCGCCTGGCGATAATGCATGTGTGTGTTTGTGTGTCTGCGGATTCATTAAACAGGAAGTTGGCCTCATAATTAATTTCCTGTCTTAACGTCAGGAAGATGGATGAGCACGATTAGGTGTAACAGAGACAAATGCAACAAAGCAGATAGCTGTGGATTTGGCTTTCTTTTCCAAAATTGCCTTCAGTAGATGGATCACTGAGGGATTTGGACTTTTTCAGCTGATAAACAAGTTATTTTCTTTATCAAACTAGCTTGTTTTAAAATAAGCACAACAAGCACATGCAACCATTCAAATATACAAAACTCTCATGTTCTCAAGTTCTCATGTGTGATGCTGTCACTGAAGAACTATTGCATAACATGTGACACATATGACCATATGAACGATGTCTGCTCATGCTGTACATATGACTCTGCCAATGTGCGTCATTTTGCCTAAAACTAAATCTCTCCATGTGTGTGTGTGTGTGCACAGAACATAAACATCAGTGTGCTTTCATTGAAGGCATGTTGACTGTTATCATGTTAACTCCACAGAGAGCAGCTGAGCCCAAATACTGTCACTCCACATATAGAAACACTAATACAAGCTCAAACTCAACCTTCTGTGTGTGTGTGTGTGTGTGTGTACAGAACGCATGGCTGTGACGTTCAGTGACAAACACAGCATAAACATGCACAGACAAACACACATGCAAAATATGAGCCGACACCAAATGTTCAACAGCACGTGCCTTTATTGTGCACAAATATAAAACACTTACATTGTTATTCATCTGGTTGGTTGATGTTTTGTATATGTGCATCAATGAAGTTCTGAAATAATGTTAAATAAAGAATTAGCGACCAGGCTTCTTGCAGTGATGTTGCTAAGTACACGTTCTGTGTAAAATCAAGAAGGACACAGTAAACTGACGATTGGTGTGTCTCCTAGATGCATCAGTAGTGCTGTAAAAGTTTTGAAGAGCATAAACAGAGAGATGTTGCACTAAGTGTGTGCTCGTAAATTAGTCCTTAAACCTGTCAAAAGCCCTGAGCAGTCCGGTTCAGTTCAGTTCAGTTCAGTTCAGTTCAGTACGCTTTTTTTCTGTCTCCACTGTGAAAAGTTGTGGATGGTCCCAACACAAGCGTTCCTTAGCGTCCCCATGTTTGGTCCCCCCTCTGTTGGGGTACCTAGCACACAGATCTGGTACTAAAAGGTGGAGCTGTGAACACTGCAGTCTGATTGGTCAGTAGAGGACGGTCGCTCTGCTCAGGGCTGAGTTGTGTCTGGTTTTGAGGCTCATGTAACCACTGTTCATACTGTGGAGAGTTTTATTAGTAAACTGTAACTATAAAATGAAAGGATGTTTTGCTGCCTCTCACAGCAGCTGGAGTCTGAGAAAAGATAACTTCATTCACTGGGCCGACTGCCGGCAACTTTTAAGGTGGAACGTTAACTTGTAATGTTACTCAATGCATGAGTTGATGACGTGAATCCATCAGCACACCTTAAATTTCACTGTGACAACTTTGACCATCACTTTAGTTTTTATATGACACACACTTTTAGTAATGACTTTAAAAATATAGATGAATTTGGAGCGGATTATGTGAAGGTCATATATTCTATTCCTCACTTCCTGTGGGCTACAGCAACACTAAACCCCTGAGCTTGCCTGAGAAGGACTAAATGCACAAAGCTGCTATTTTTAAATATCCCATGGAGAGAGACTCTCACTGCAGCCTGTTCTATTTTGTTGTGAAAATGTGGGCGTGCAGCCTCGTTCTGTGGACGATAAACCAGGTGCAGACTTCCATCTGTGTCACCGCTGATGAGGAAATACAGCGAGTGCTGGACGGAGCAGTGAGTGACAACAACCCCGCCCACATTTAAGAGGACTGTCTGAACACACCGAGGGTCTAGGTACCATGTCAGAAGGCTTACTGCTGGTTCCAAAGGGACTGGACTGAATGGGTTTGGTGGGAACAAGGCTAAACACTGACAGTGTTGAAAGTGTGCAGAAATTATTTGGAGTTGTAGAAAAAAAACATGTAGAAAACATAAGAAGTATAAGTTGACTAAAACATTTTGAATTCCGTCGACTAAAACTCTGAAGGTTAAAAATGACTTATATATAAACATTTTCATCTGAAGACTAAATCTAAAATAGTTGTCAAAATTAACACCTGTAGCAGAATTTTCATATAATTTTTCTATATGACATGAATGTGGCATATTGCACGTCCAGATCCGCCACCACACAGGAAGCTGATGGAGTCCAAAGAGTGGTGTAAATGAACGAGCAGAGTCGAGCACACACTTGCACACATGCCTTTTATTAACTCGTGCTGTGGATATGAACGTGACAAAGGGCGCTCGTGTCACACCGTCTTATGTCACCAGTCCATAAACGATCTTTTTCCTCCTGCTGCCACTGTGAGCCGGCACAGCTGATTATGACGGACACTTTTATTAACAGGAAACAACACACGCAAATTGATGAAATACTGCTTGAATGTCAACCAAACACTCTGTAACCGATAATGTCAGGCACACACACACACACACACACACACAGACACACACGCACAGATGCTGCCTTTATGTCCTAACATCCAGAGGACGTCTCTTCCTCTTCGCCCTCCCTCCATCTGCTCTTCTTCCGCTCCTCTCTTCCCTCCTGTTCGTCCTGTTACACATGCAGCCATGCAGAGCAGTCTGTTATGTGGGCAGAACTGCAGAGACTCACATCTTGTCTTTCCTTTTTTAGTTTTCTCCATACACCTCCTCCCCCCGTGTCATCTGGAGCTGAGCCTCCTCTGCAGGACACAACGTGTGCTCAGGGTCTGAGCTTTGACTTTGTTTGTTTGTGTTTATCTGCATCCATATGTGTGTGTTGTGTTCTTTGCCTTATCTCCACAGAGCCCTTTCTTTCTTTCTTTCTTTCTTTGTCTGTCGCTCTGACTTTGCAGATCTCTTGAAGGTTACAGGTACGTTGTAATTTCTCATATCAGCACTGTCTCCCGTGGGATTACTGGCAGACACAGACATACAGATGCAAAATACCCCGTGACAGCTGGATTATATTTTATGTTGAGGGTATGTATGTATGTATATGAGCGTGCATGTGAACTGCGTGTTCGCTGGGCCCCTCCCCCACACACATCTACTATCTAATAATAGCTTAGCAACTGTAAATTGCAGGCAGCTTGTCAAGCTTTGGATGTATGAAGTGGTGTGTGTGTGTGGGACTGTAGTAAGAGTGATAGTTGCTATGCAAAGAGAGATGGGTGGTTTCTTTTTTTTCCAACACCAAAAACACGAGAGCAAAAGTGTAATGAATGGATTACACTGCGTCGTGTTAATCTGCTCTGATAAACACTGCAAACATTAACATGTCTGGCCAGTTAGTTTATCACTAACCTAACAAATCGTTACTTCCAAGGTCAAGGAACACTAACTGACAGATCTCTGGGATGCTACTGTCAGAGTGTTACTGTGGCGTAGGGACCCTAAAATGTACCGTACATTCATGCATGCATGCATGATTGCCCCAATGCAAGCAGATGTTTCCACCAAGATGAGTGACAGTTACTTCAGCGTTTAGCACACCTACTGAACACACGTTTCAACACCATGGACGGTGCCTCAGCAGAGGAAAAATTATGTTTTGACTCCCAAAATCCAGCAAAACAAAGAATATTTGAAACTACAGTCCATAAATAGTCCATAGATCAAAAATTCTGGCTGTGTTTTGGAAGATAGTACGCAAAGGGCCTTACTGAGCTGCCCATTTCACATGGCATGACATTTGCCTCACTGAGGTAGGTCGCAATGGTTTCACTTCCTGTGTGTAGCCACTGCTTCTGTGTGGTCGTCTTACTATTGGTATTTTAAGACATTCTCACTGTGACCTCGTCACATATCCACATTTGGTCATGGACTTCCTACCTCAAGGACTGACGTGCAAGGTACCCTGGGTGTGTTGGTTGTTGACCTTCCTAAAAATGCACTTCTGTTTTCACAGGAAATGTACAGTTTGCATTCAGTCTCTTTCAAAATAAAAGCACTACATCTGTACAACACTGCTAATTGATGTTTTTTTTTACTTCAACAACAAACACACGTGGTTACGTTTAGGAAAAAAGAACAGGGTTTGGCTTAACAAAGTTACAGGAAGTGAACACCAGCCTCCCAGGTGAAAGTCTGTGGTTGTTGGACCCACCCACCACCCCTCCTGCCCGCCTTACTTGGACTTCCGCTGCCTTGAGTGACACCGCTGGGTGCTGTTAAACAATAACGGCGACTGGCCGAGTATCATGCCAACGTCAAAGAAGTCCCTGACCAAGCACCGGATTTCAACGACTTCGGAGTTAGACTGGGTTGGCCATTTCAAACCATGTATGACCAAGAGAAAAACTTGTGTGCAGTGTGTGCAGTTGTCAGAAAGAGTCACAAGCGTCATATGCAAATCACGACCTGAACTCTTACTGATCGACAAACATATTGAACAAATCAGTGTCAGATTCAAACGTATGGTGTGTTGCTAATTGTCCGTAGGTGTGAATGTGAGTGTGAATGGTTGTCTGTCTCTATGTGTCAGCCCTGTGATAGTCTGGTGACCTGTCCAGGGTGAACCCTGCCTCTTGACCAATGTCAGCTGGGATAGGCTCCAGCCCCTGTGACCCCCAACAGGATAAGAGCGTATGGAAAATGAATTTGTCTTCAATTATATCAAGCTGCGACTTTGAGACAGTAAGAACTCACATCACTGCCTGTTTCAAATATGTGTCCACCTTCGGTTTTCAGTTTGTAAGCATTAGTAATTTGACTTTGCCTCTGCTGGTTATGCCTCCATCTCACCCTCAGGTCCATCTGTCTCTGTCAGAGTCCATTTGTGACCTTAACCGTACGTGAGTGCAGCAGGGGTAGCTGGGAGCGGCGGGGCTGCAGCCAGTCAGCATCCTCTGAGGAGAGTCCCCGTCCTGCGGCCGGTCGATAACAGGGGCAAGCCCCGGCTGCATGACCAGGGTCATAAAGAGAAAGTCCTGAGAAAATGAGGCGGGGGAGAGAGGGACAGCGAGGGAGGACAGGGCGGATATAATCGAGTCATTAGTACTTCACTGTAAGTGTCAGAGCGTGATGAACATGAGGCCGGGGGAGAGACACAGGTAACAAGACAGAGACATGGATGGCAGTTTGTCCACAACGAGGCAGTGTTGTGAACGATAAATGGAAACAAATGTACTGTCTGACTCTAGATGTGTTTGGTTACCATGGCAACCACAGAGTGACATATTGCTCTATTCTGTTTTTCACACGCCCACATGATAAATGGGCCTGTTTTTCCTTGACTGTCGTCTTTCATTTCAATGTGTGTGTGTGTGTGTGTGTGTGTGTAGTGCTTTGCTTTTGTCATGAGAAAAGGTGAGAAAAGAAAGGCTGACGCGAGGCCGGGATGGAGCAGGCGAGGTGGGACAGGATGTGAGAGATGGATGGTTGTGGCATGATGTAAACGGACAGAGATGGAGAGGCGATCAAGGACTTGAGGAGGATCGGGAGGAGACAAAGGAGCCCAGGAATGAAAATCTTTACCTCTTTAAGCTCTGCTGACAGCCAGAGCTGGGTAAAGAGCACTGAAATGAATGGGTGCATGAAGAAGGAGAGGAGGAGGAGGAGGAGGAGGAGGAGGAGGAAGAAGGAGCAGACATGGGGGAAGGTGGAGGAGAAGACAGAAGGAGGGTTCATGATCCATCTTCTAGCACCTGACACCAGATCAATACTCGCTGAACCACGGCAAAGCGCCCACATCTCTCTGCATCTCTCCCTCCTTCCTGCTCTATCTCGATCTCTCGGCCTCATTCGTCTCCTCTCTACATCCTGGTCTTTTCCCCTGTGCTGCTGCCTTTGACCTCCCTCGCATCAATCCATCCACACAGACGGGCAGGCGGCTATCTCTCATCTCTCACCTTACACAGGTTTTTAAAGGCTGATGCTAATGTCGATATTGAAAGTTGCACCAAGTTCTTTGCTGCATTTAAATCTTCAAATAATTTTGATAATTATAGCAGAATGCACAGTACCAGTACAAACAGCTCACAGTAAATGATACCAATATGTACAGTATCAGTACAAACAACAGTAGACACAGTGGAATTATACCAATATGCACATGTAAACAGTCCCCATTCTAGAATAAACGCTACCGTATGGAAACCATGCGGCCGGTTGGAGCTCAAATTGAATGGGAAACAAAGTCCAGTGTTCACTTAGCTGGGCGTAACTTAGCTGGGCGATGTCCGTGGATAGCTGCCTCCGTGAGAAGAGAACAGAAGGAAGGGAGGGGGGTATCACTGTCCGAGGGCTGCCGTAGAATGGCAACCAGGATGTCAGCCGACCAACACTCGCTACCCGCTCCCTGGTTGCGGCGATTTGCGATGCTGGCCAGCTAGGAATGAACTAGCAGCCAGTACAGTACAGTCCTCTCTGGTCTAGCTAACATTTAGCCGTGTTACTTACTGATCCATTAGAAAGAAAGCTAGCTGGACATGGGTTTTGAAGCCTCTTTGGTCACAGAGCTCCCTCCATCTCTTGAACGCCTGACTGAGGTTTACTCTTGTTTTTCCTCTTCTTTTATCACTCTCCTTTTTGCTCTTCTTTGCCTCCTCACACAGAGGAGCTCCTTTTCTTTTGCTAGGCCATTTTTCACTTGTCTCCAAACTTTGTCCGTCTGCCATTGTGCTCATGACTCAACTATCTCATGCCCAACTCCTCATAAGGACCAGCTCCAGTCCCTGATTGGCTGACCGACCAGTTTCACAATACATGACGTGTTTCCTGCCGTAAAGCAGATTTTTTTCCCGTGAAATTTCAGCACCGGTGGCAGAAGCTTATTGCAAAGATTGCAAAGCCACTAAGTAACCTATGATTTTACTGTGGACACTACCCTGTGCAACCCACATTATTTTCATCATGATATATTTAGGAAAAGATGCTATCTGTTGCCTCTTTAAATCATTTCATCCCATTCAGGTCAGTGGACGGCTGAACCAAAGGTTAGTTTGCATTCTCTATGGGCCCCACGACATGCAGGACTGGGGTCATTTCATACAGCAGCAACTTTTATAAGAGTGAACTGGGCGCAGCCTCCGTCGCTGTATCCAGCTCTGTTTATACATCCATGGAAAACGCTGAGATCATCATCCAGCTGCAATATTGTTCCAGAAGAGCCAACAAGCATTACATCACCCACCAGCAGGAGCGTTTATTAGTGTGGTGCGGTGCATTCTGGTAGTTGTAGTAGGCAGCGTCGTTTTGTGAAAGGACCATTTTTCCTGCAGTGTATGTTTCCAAAATCATTCACTATCCTCTTGTTTACTGTGTTTATCATTTTGAAGTGTTGTCTGAATGTCTAAAGCAGTGGTTCTCAAATGGTGCACTGGTGTGTCATGATGCAAATCCAGGTGTGTTGTGGGATTTTTATAACCACACATTATTAGTTCAATATTCAACTGTGCCTAAACAAAAAGTTATGGATGAATTATTTATTTTATTTTAATTTTTAATCAGTATGTTTTGAGCACCCATTTCCTAATAAAGAGGCAAACTCTGCCTATTTTTTTAATTTAATTTTATTTTATTTAATTTTATTTTGTGTCATTTTATTTAATTAATTTAATTTAATTTAATTTAATTTTATTTTATTTTATTTTGTGTAATTTTATTTAATTAATTTAATTTAATTTAATTTAATTTAATTTAATTTTATTTTATTTTATTTAAACCTTCACAGGAAACCTATTTAATTATAGGTGTGTACATTTTTTGCCATTTGAATGGATGTGTTATTGGTGCTTTGGTGTCATTTTGAAAAGTTAAAAATGAATTCTTGAATAATCTGTTAATAAATATTTCACGAGTCATAGTTGGTTGTCAAATCTTATCTGATTTAAGTAAATAAAAACAAATATTTATGTTGTGGTAAGAGGATAACACACAGTCTATTGTGCACAGATATAAATACAGGTGTGCCTATGAACATTATTATCCTCTCTATATTTGTATAGATCCCAAATTTTACCTTCTAATAAGAATTAGAGGAAAGAAGATTAATTTTGAACAGGTAGATTAGAGGTATGATCTGATGAAGTAAAAAAAATGTGTTTTTATTTCACCATCTGACCCTATAGAGTCTGTTACATAATTTCTATGTGATGGATAGTGAATGATTTTGGACACAGTCTTTGTAAATCTGAAAATGCAACCAGCTGTTCACTGTCACTGTATAAGCCAAGAGCTAAGGGCCTCCAGTGTGGCTGCCAGGATGTGTTTTACATCACATCTATTCTATAACCAGCTGCAAATGACCCTCAGTTCATACCTGGGTCAAACTGCTCCGTTTGATTGTCTGCTGTGTAATCCATCACATGGTTTGTTTCCATGTCCCGACACAGAGAGGATGGAGAGGAGGGTAAATGAGACGGAGCACAGTATGAGGGCACCAGGCAATAGGCCGTGGCGTCTTCTGTCATTTCATAAGGCAGCAGATGCGCCATCAAATTCAATTAACAGCTTAGCCCCCACCGAATGACACTGGCTTAGCCCACACCAGAATGACATCAGGGAATATGGAAGCTTTTTTTTTTTCATGGAAATCCCTGTAATGTTTTCAATCATCGCAGACTGACACAGGCTTCCGCTCCCTGCCACTCACATCCAACATATCACTGGTGTAATGGACTGGCGAGAATTGATTATGAAACCCGGTAGCAGTAGGATATTTGATTACTAGTGGCAAAACCCCCCAGAAAACACAATTATTTTAATCACATGGGAGAAACCCCACAGAGCTGCTGCCTTAATGAAAGATAATCAGTTAATAATTGGGATCTTTGAAACTGTATTGGAGCTGTTGAATCTAATTTTAATTCCATTAACTGCACTGAAGTCAATGTGGTGTCTCTGCAATCAGTCACAGAATCATAGATCTGTAATCTGTGTGGACTTTTACAGTGCTGTCTGTTTAATGGTAACCACGTCTGTACTAGACATATCTAACATTAAAAAATGCCACACATATATTCGCAGAGCTCAAAGTGAACTGAGTGACTGGCATCTTTGATTTGACAGCTGTGAACCAGCTTCTCTCCACCTCGTTCTTCTATCAGTGGAGGTACACAGACGGTGTACTCATGCGTACAGACAGCAGCTGTGATGATTCACAGATTTTATTTTTTAATCTACGAGAAGCACTGAATTGGTGGACTTAAGGCCAAAACACACCGGGAACACATGAACGCCGTGCGTCAAAATACACACACACCTGTGGTGGCTAGACGCACCATCCCACGGCACTTCACACCACTGCCCTATTTCCAGCCTCACCGTCCCTGATATTAAATGCACTTTCCCCCACTCACTCTCTGCTTGAATATACCAGCTATACTAGCAGATCTTCTTCTCTGCTCCTGTGGCAGCTCGACTCGTCTCCTCACCATGGATGCATGAAGAGAACTCTGTAGCTGTTGCTGTCTCATGTGCGACAAAGACTGGATGAAGAGAGACTTGTGTTGAGGTCGAGAAATACCCTGAGCTAAACACAATCCGGTCAATATAAAGACAACGGCCAAAAAGATGTTCCCTGGGGAGTTATAGCTTTGGAGATCGTTCAATACAAAATGTACGTACCAGAAAAACTGAACATCCGACCCCTGAGAGGGTCTTTCATTACAACCAAGACTTCTTTAGGTGACCAAAACATTACAATTAACCTTTGTGAAATACAGCTGCGACTTTACTTTGTAAATCTGCCCACCAACGTTGTTAGATGTTGATCTTTGGTTATTTGGTTGTGACGTCAGGTATGGGGTGCCGTTTGTAAAGTGTCTCACGCTGAAAATAACATCAACATTTTGCCACATTTAGCTTCAAACAATGTTTAAAAAAGTGTTGTGAATTTTTTAACGTCACCTTTTACCACATTTACAGCAATATTTGTTAACTTAGAAATATATTAAATAGTTACATCTAAATATTAAATGTGGCATCTAAATGTTAAATGTTAAATCTAGATATTAAATCTAAATCTAAATGTTAAATCTAAATGCTAAATATAAATCTAAATGCTAAATATAAATATAAATGTTAAATCTAAATATTAAATATAAATATAAATGTTAAATCTAAATGCTAAATATAAATATAAATATAAATGTTAAATGTTAAATCTAAATGTTCTGGGTGAAACTAAATATTTAGCTAATATGCAAATTCACACTGCCGGTCACGAGAAGTACCAAAATAAAAGCTCGAGATGGTCAGACTGTGTTTATAGAATCAAATAACGAATTAAAACCACCTGATCAGGGGAAATGAACACTTGAACATACATTAGCGTGATAATAACTACCTAAAATAACAAGAAACGTGTTTGGAGAAATTTTATTTGATGTGTACTTTGAGTTGTTAGTGTCCCTTTGGAGGGAATCACCTTGTTGTTTACGAATACTTCCGGGTAGAAAACCAGCGGAGTTTAGCTACATATATATATGAATATCTCACATTTTTCACGTCACTATATCACCGTTTAGACTAATCTGGTGTTTGTAAAGTCTATAAACACAATGATTGAACAAACATTACTATCACGTTCTGAAATTAATAACATGGTTATCGTAGATTAGCGGGGCTAACTGTTAGCTGTTAGCCCCGTTAGCGGTGTCTGTAATGACTCAATAACTCTAAACGGTCCGTGAAAAAAAATATTTTTTTCCAGCGGATGTCTTAGTTACAACATGATTGAGCTATCTGGAGTAGTTTCATGTCGTATCCGACAACGGGAGGCTTTTAACAGATGACGTCCTGATGTTAAGCTTTGCTGCTGCTGTAGCCACTGATGCTTTCTAGACATTGTGATTTCCCAAAACTGAATAAATACCACACATCGTAACACAAAACTGCTTTGCTAGCTCAATCATGTTGTAACTAAGACATCCGCTGGAAAAAAATATTTTTTTCACGGACCGTTTAAGAGTTAATGAGTCATTACAGACACTGCTAACGGGGCTAAGAGCTAACAGTTGTTAGCTTAGCTTAGGTTGTTAGTCCCTCCGAAGGGACACTAACAACTCAAAGTACACGTCAAATAAAATTTCTCCAAACATGTTTTTTGTTATTTTAGGTAGTTATTATCACGCTAATGTATGTTCAAGTGTTCATTTCCCCCGATAAGTTGGTTTTAATTCGTTATTTGATTCTATAAACACAGTCTGACCATCTCGAGCTTTTATTTTGGTACTTCCGGTGACCGGCAGTGTGAATTTGCATATTAGCTAAATATTTAGTTTCACCCAGAACATTTAGATTTAACATTTAACATTTAGATTTATATTTAGCATTTAGATTTAACATTTAGATTTAGATTTAGATTTAATATTTAGATTTAACATTTAACATTTAGGTGCTACATTTAATATTTAGATTTAACTATTTAATATATTTCTAAGTTAACAAATATTGCTGTAAATGTGGTAAAAGGTGACGTTAAAAAATTCACAATACTTTTTTAAACATTGTTTGAAGCTAAATGTGGCAAAATGTTGATGTTATTTTCAGCGTGAGCCACTTTACAAACGGCACCCCATAGTCAGGTGACCAAAATTCAATAATGCCATAATGCTAATGCCATCATCAATTTAAGGAAGAATACTGACAACAGATGACGTTATTAATATCTCTACCAAACATGCCAACATCATCTTGACATAGTATAATGACATTCAGTCATAAGGTATGGAAAAGAAAACCCAACATCTGCAAAACATTACAGCATGACGTCCAAACAACGTGGAACTGTATCGTTGTTAGACATAAAATATTTTCACTTATATTTTCATTCCAACCACAATTTAACGTCTGTACTACGCAAGAGTCCGACGTCTTTCTGATGTCTTATCGATGTCCAGTGCCAGCCACATGGGGTTAATCCATGGTTACGTTACCTAACCAGCATTGCTGCCTTGGTAGCAACTTGTCAATGGATGGCACCCACCTATAAATCAAAGTCCATGCCCCTCATAATGCATCACTTCAAGACTTAATAACATTTAAACAGGTGATTTATGTAAAAATTTCACCCCTGAACAGTTGTCATGAGTGATAAAATTACTTAAAGAGATAAAACCGATTTTTGCTCCAGGCTGTAAACATGTTTATTTCTGCTGTAAAGTTGGACATTTTAACATGGAGGTCTGTGAGGACTGACTCACTCTTGGAGCCAGCCTCAAGTGGACATTAGAGGAACTACAGTTTTTGGCACTTCCGCATTAGGTTCATTTTTCAGCATTGGAGGTTGCTGCTTCGTTAACACTAAGAAATGATTGTAAATTATGTTAGTTAGGAAGCTAGACTAAACTTTGAGAGAAATGAAACACAGACTTTAACGGTACATAAAATCCCCCCCAGAAGATCGGACAGGCAGAACATCAGACTTCCCTTCTTGCTGAGGAGAAGTGGGGGATGGTCTAAGAGGAAGAAAAGCAAGCCAGCAGCTCTTCTAAATTGCAGAAAGGGAGATGTGTTCAGTGACAGGATGGGGTCAAGGGTCAGTGTGACAATGTCACCACGACCCCCCGCACAATGTCTGAGGAATGCTGAGGAAGGGGCTGTGAGCCTGTCTCTGGGGAGAGGAAGAAATGGAACATACAGACGGTTAAAGATGGCGAGGATGCATCACCTATCCATACCTGTTAGCATCACAACACACTGACCTGAATAATGGACTCACAGTTAGTATCATGCTGCTTCTTCTACAAGAGGAATGGAAGTAGAAATGTGTTTTATTCCAGACTACTGATCATGGAGCTCCTGATAAATGCGGTTTTAAATGAACCAGTTCAGACTCTCAGATTTTGTAAACAGATCACTAGATGGTGAAATATAATCTACACTTTGAAACAAGAATTCATCAAAGCAGCCATTTTCTTAGTTTGATACATTTTTTGTGAAACTGTTTTGTGTAAAGTGTAAAAGTCTGAAGCTGTTTAGAAGAATAAAAACAGTTAGAACAGTTAGCTAACATTTTCAAACATATAAGAGCTGTTAGAAAGATGTTATAATGAATTTATGAACGCAGCTCATGTAGCCATATATTAAACTACATTGTTAAATTCTTACTTAAGTTACCATGAGGATGTCCAGCTAACAGCTTTACCTTTATTTACGAGTTCTCCATCTCCGATTTCAAAATGCTTCTTCACTTTAGTTTTCAGGTGGTTTTGTGTAATTTTTCCATTTAGCACGACTCGTTAGTTTTTCTCCATTTTAGTTACGTTTATTTAGGCCATTTTCCAACTTATAAAACTTAGCTACACTGGTAGAGAGACAATAAATAAACATTAAATCAATGCATTTTTAGTATCAAAAACAAAAGATAAACAAAAAAAAATAGGATCGAAAGGTGTCGGCTGAAGCTGTAGTTTTTCACATCTACCCTTTTAACAATCCCTTTGAATTATACGAAGCAATAGAAGAAGGTAACAGAAAATAAATATATAGGCCTGTTGTCTCCCCAGATATCCCAAACACATTTCATGTACACTCTGGTGTTCATACTTCAGTTTTGTATTTAAATCTTTTGCGTGTATAAAACATTTTCCCTCACATTTCTAACCCATCCCACAAATGAACTCCACACACTGAAACACATCTTCATTTTACATTTGTTCTGGTCTTCATTTTGTGAACAGTTTCCTCTCAGGTTAAACTAACATCTCTTATTTCAAACAACCTCTGGATCCAGTCTGCTGACATGCTGTTGTTTATTTTGTACATCAGTGATGCTACTTTAAAATCTACAAGTTCAATTCAAACAAAATTTTGGTGAATTTATAGATATTTTATTAGTCAGTTTGTGAAAATCAGCTCCATTTGTGATTCTGATCGTTCTCTTTTTAAGCAAGAAAATTGGATTGGGGTTGTGTCATATGTTTTTTCCCCCAAACCTCTAGACAATGAATAATGTATGAAAGTATGAGAGACAGATACAGTATATGTATGAAATTAAGTTAAGGATGTCTTTTGTTTTGTACAGTATTGTGATTGATATTGATATTTTGGTTTGAATATGATTAACATGTGGTTTCCAGCATAATTTGTGATCTATGACAACTCCCAAAAATGTATCATCATATACTTTATTCCAATATTATTTGTCAAAATTTGTACTTGGTTATTGTGTTTTAACATCCAAACATTTAGTTTTATTTACATTCAATGACAACTTGTTAATGCTGAATAACCCTTTTAAAGGATCTAATTCTGTTTCCACTGTATCCAGAAGCTGCTTGTGGTTTTTACCAGAACAGAATCAGCAAACAAAACAAAATTAAACACTTTGGGCACATTACAAATATCTTTCCCTTACATATTTGTTTGGACCCAGCACTGACCCTTGTGGGACCCCATATATAATCCTAGACAAGTCATTTGCACATATTGATGTCTATTTTCAAGGTAGCTAATGTGTGCTCCTCCTCTAATCCCATATCTCTCCAGTTTGCTCATTAAGAGTCTGTGGTCACTTGTGTCAAATGCTTACTTTAAATCTATGAAAACGTCCGCCGTATATATTCTTTATTTTATGTATTTTAGGTTAGCAAGACAATAATTGTCTACGAGGGCATGCATAGGTCAGACAGACATTTTATAAACATCACCCCGCTGGAGTACAGTCTGTTTAGGGATCAAATTATTTTCATTATTGTTTGAGTGTGAATAATGGAGGGTTATTTTGTGTTGATACAAAAGTGTCCCAACTGACCCCGCTCTCCCCTACAGGTTGAATATTACATTTATTCTAACATTCAGATGGTTTTTGGAAAATTAAATCAAAAGTACACAGTAGATTCAAATGTTTTATCTGCCTTTAATAATTAAATATTTTTCATCTCAGCTGGGTCTTGGTGTCGGCATTATCCTCGTTAGTTAATCTTTTGTTTTCATGTCAATTATGTCTCCGCATTCATTGGTCTCTAGCTCACATTTCACTTGAACACGGGTCATGAAAACACAACTCAGCCTGCAAACACACAAACACACACATGCACACACACACACACACACACACACACACACACGAGTATGTATGCACACGCCTCCTGCCTGTATTATGCCTCCACTTAGTGAATAATGTATGAGTTGTCTGCTGGTGTGTTTCTCTGACAGATGCTCTCTTCTGTCACTCATCCAGCCTAACGCACCCCCCCACACACACCCACACACACACCACTCCCCAACACACATGCACACACCCTGTCCTGAGGTCACACAAGGTCACGGTGGAGACAGTATGTTTGCTTCTGCACAAACCAAATGCTGCTCCATTCACTCCAAACACCACCACGGCTGCTTTACACCACAATGACTCATATCCATGCTTCATAATAGACGGCCGCAGACGGACGGGAGTAAAAGATTTATTAAGTGGATATTGTTCGCACAAAGCAGAGGAGAGAATGAGAGGGAGAGACGCCGTCATGTTGCCAACCAGCCTCTCCTTTTAAGTCCGCATCAGTGGAACTTATCAGAGCTCTAGAAATCAAGATGTGAGGCTGGAATGAGAGGCTTTTGGAAATAAGAAATCTGCTGGCGGTGAGCACAGCCTTGTAATTTCCTTTCCTGACTCTCAGAGGCTCCTATCACCGCCATTGATCTGGTGTGTCTGGGGGATCTCTCTCTCCGTCTCTGGTCTGTCTGGGAAGAGAAACCAAAGGAGGAGAGTGGGGGAGGGAGGGAGGGAGGGAGGGGAGGGAGGAAGAGAAGAACAGGAGGAGGCAGCGTGGAAGAAGAGATGAAAGGCGCTGGTGGAGAAGTGAAGATAAACAGCAGACTTGAAGAGAGAGTAATAGAAAATAAATGTGAGGAGAGAGAAGTGCTCTGAACACAAGGTGAGAAGGGGTGAGCGCCTCCTCCGCTGCACACTGAGGATGTAAAACTCTTCTTCTACAGTTCTTGTTTCAAACCTGAGCCTCGGCCCTCTCCCTCCAACCTTGATGACTTACCCTGCGGCAGGTACATAATGAATGTTACTCTGCTCTCTGTGGACCGCGATACATTGCAGGGCAATTTATTCCCGGTGAGCACAAGGGCATAAGAGTCACACAGCCAATAGGCAGTAAAGCCGCTGGATGAACCGAGGTCTCAGTGTCCCATTAGGTGTGCACCCATCCGGCGTAGTCTCGCCCTCCTCCACATGCTGTGGGCTAGCGTGAGAACATTAGCTCAAACAAGTGTAGCTGACAAAAATAAAGGGGTAATTCAGACACGCACTCGCGGCTGCCCTCTCATTCTCCTGCTGCCATTCCGGTATCATAACAGATTAGCTGCATTAGCAACGCCGGCAAAGGAAATGATGGCGATTTGTATGGCTGGGATCGATGTCGGCGGAGATAATTAGAGCAAAAGCATTTTATATTCATGTGCTGCTGTGAACCGGGCAAGCTGGCTGAAAATACTCCCTCAATGACATCACTTAAACACACTCACTTCCGCACAGTGCAGTCAGTGTCACATAAGTTGGTTCATCCACAAATGGAACTTCTCCATATCTGCTGATCAGTGGGATCCGACAGTATTAACTACCCACATCATGATTTTCCAATTAAGACAATTAATGAGTCCAAAACTCACTCCTCTCAAACTACACACCACAGTATTCCCTCATTCAGCTCCAGACTGCTGGAGATTTTGGGATCAACCATGTGGAGCAGGGGGACACTAGGACCCAGGTGAAATGTGGCCAGTCAAGGTGAGAGCACCTGAGCTGTTAGAGGCTCCTGGAGCACAGGTGTGTGAGCCTCATTCTTCTTCTCTGTGAACTCTCCTCTCTCCTGGGTTCCTGGTTACATTCATTGAACTCACCTGCTCTCTGCTGCTCACCTGAGATCCATCCAGTAATCAGCCCTGCAGTAGAAAACACCAGCTCTCCTCTCCAGTCCTCTCGTTGTTGAGTCTACCACTGTGGCACAGTCACACCTCAGGCCTCTGTTGGCTTGTGAATTCAACCCAGACTTTTGCTTGTGTACCTTTTTTTTGTGGTTACTTACCTTGTGTTTTCCACCTGCCTGTCTGTTTGTTCCTCTGCCAGCTGAACCCCTCCAACCTAGTCTGCCTCCCTGCCATCAACCCACTCTCCTCAGCCTCAAAACCTCTGGACTTTTCCCTACAGCCACGTTCATCATCCTGGCAATAAAACCCTGTTTTTACCACTTTCTTTCTGACTCTGTTGTGCGTTTGGCTTCACCTTGTTGATTGTAACAATTGACATATATCATACTTCCAGTGCATCAGCCTGGTGCGCCACACCCCTGCAGCAAGACGTTTTAACGTTTAACTGCTTTTATAATTTTGCTGTTATGGACCCTGAATTTAATAAAAGTTTGTTATGGCAGTTTGACCCACATTGACTGTTTGCTTCAGTATTGAAGTTCACCTCTTGTCACGTAAAAGTGAAAATGGATGTTGGAAGTTCATTATTATTATATATATATACATATACATATATCAATCAATCAATCAATCAAACTTTATTTCTTTAGCACTTTTTATACATCACAATCTAACACAAAGTGCTTCACATATTCAGAGCAAACAAAAAAAGCATTGGAAATGATCAAAAATAGGAACTCAGGAAACACCATCATAACTGATAAAATGAAGATTTAAAAATACATTAGAGGATAGAGTAAAAATATAAAAATATATAAAAGGAAAGAGTACTATAGAATAAAGTGAGTAAAACGAGTAAAACCGGAGATATTAGGAGTAAAAGAAAAAAGTAATGAAGTAAAACAGACATAAAAGGTGGGTTACGAAGAAGAAACAACAGGACAGACTAAGATAGAAAATAAAAAGCAGATTAATAAATAAGTAAAATTCAACTGAAAGCCAAATTAAAAAGGTCGGTTTTAAGTTTGCTTTTAAAAATATCAACACTCTCTGCTGCCCTCAGGTCCTCAGGAAGGCTGTTCCACTGACAGATGACATGAACAATACTGACCATCTTGTTATGCTGGTCCTGGCTTTCTTGTGGATGCCACTTGAAGCAGTTCCCTCATCCAAACACCGCTGCAGACCACTGGGATTGAGATTGGAATCTGGGGAATTTGGAGGCCAGGTCGATGCGTTGAACTCTCTCTGTCACATTCTTCGGGCCACTGAAATAAGAACGAACTAATTCCCATTAAATTAGACAACCATGATTGGCAGCAAACTCTACCCTTTAAAATCACTCTAGAAAAATGTACTTATCTTGGAATTGTGATTACCAGAAACTATAACTCATTATATGATGCAAACTTCCTTCCTCTGCTAGAAAAACTTAAAAACAGCATTCAATTCTGGAGAACACTCCCTATCTCTCTAATAGGTAGAGTGAATGTTGTCAAAATGATTTTTCTTCCACAATTCCTCTATCTTGTCCAAAACATACCACTTTTTCTTTCCAAATCCTTCTTTAAAAAATTAGATTCACTAATTCTCCCATTCATATGGAACTATAAATCACACAGAACAAAGAAAGAGCATCTGTGCAAACACAAAACACAAGGAGGACTCGCCCCGCCTGATTTTATTAATTATTATTGGGCCGCAGGTTTACGTTCAATTGGCTCGTGGCTAGATGATACTGCTTTGCTTCCTTGTGGGATGGAGATGGAGAGGGAGGATTGCTTGCTGTTTCCTATGGGTGCAGTGGCGCTATCCCCAACTCATTTTAATCTTAGAAAACTGTCATTCAATCTACCAATATCAGCAAACCCTTCCTTTGTTCCCTCCACCCTAGATGGAACCTTCAATACATGGAGAGAGTCTGGCATACGTAATACTGGGGATCTGTACATAAATGGACCATTTGCATCCTTCCACCAGCTCCAACAGAAATTTGGTCTGTCAAAGAATGACTTCTTTAGATTCTTGCAAGTCAGAAGTTGTGTAAAAACACATCTTAACCAGTTTGAAAATGCAGAGCCTGACAGGCTGGACAGTTGTTTAGAAGGGGTCTTGGGATCTGACCATGTGATATCCCGTCTACGTGATGCGCTACAACATATACGCTGTCCAACGACAAATGCTATCAAAAGTGAGTGGGAAAAAGAATTGGGCACACAGATCCAAGATGACATTTGGGAAGAGAGCCTAGCATACATCCACACCTGTTCTATAAATGCACGTCACTGTCTCATCCAATTTAAGATAATACATAGATTACACTATTCCAAGGAAAAGCTTCACAGAATCTTCCCAGAAGTCTCCCCGCTGTGCGACAAATGCAGTTTGGAAGAAGGGAATCTGCTGCACAGTTATGCTCTCTGTACAAAATTATAGGGATTCTGGACCGACATTTTCACCTGGATGTCCACAATACTTGCAGTCAAGATAAACCCAGATCCAGTTTCGATAATTTTTGGATCATCCAAGGACATAAAGAAGCTAAGGCCTCCCCAACGACAATTCCTAGCATATGGACTTATTACTGCAAAAAAATTTGTTCTACTATTTTGGAAGGATAAAGAAACCCCAACACTGAAAATATGGATCACAAAACTAATGGACACGCTTCACCTTGAAAGAATCCGATTTGCAATCAATAATAAATTGGAAGATTTTAATAAGATCTGGCATCCTCTGGTTTCCCACTTAGCGGGAGACACAGGACCCTAGCAGCCCTGGGAGGGATTATTTTGTGTGTGTGCTCATTTTTTGTAATGTTTTGATTATTATTTTGTTTTATATTTTATTTTTATTTTTCTCATGTTTTCTTTGTTGTTATCGAGAGCAAGGGTGCAGTTCGGCTGTACTGTTTTTCTACCTCTATTTTCTCATTTGGAAAAGAAGCATGTAAACACAGTTTGTACCTTGTACATTTAAAAGCTGCTTCACAATAAAAACATTTGAAACATTCTTCGGGCCACTCCTGACCAGTTTTTGCAGTGATGATTGGACGCATTGCTCTGCTTGGGGGGCCACTGCTATCAAGGTGCATTGCTGCTAATGGGGTGGGTGTACCACATGAATGCCTGGAGCCAAAAGTTTCCCAGCAGAACACTGCACTGTAACAAGATGATCAATGTTATTCACTTCACCTGCCAGTGGTGTTAATGTTTTGGCTGATCGGTGCATTTCCTCCCTGTGTGCACCCACTGTCCTCGGCTCCCCCAGGGTAACACCATTAGCTCTGTCAGCACTGTGTCGTTGTTTGGCGCTGCTTAGCACCATTAGCTGCTGGCTGCAACCACCCTAATGTGAAGAACCGTGTCCAGACAGTTCAACCTAGTTTGCTTCCCTGCCATCATCCCACTTCCCACCCACAGTTCATACACTTTGAATTTCACGTTGAGCCCTTAAACTGTCTCCAAGAAATGCTCTCACGTTGTGATTTGACACACACCTCAGGCTCTCCCCTCCACAGCAAGCTGCACATCAGACAATGTTTAAGATATTATGCTCTTACCAAGTTGATTTTGAGTTTAGAAAAATATTGCTGTGACGTATCAGACATGGGACAACATTATCGGGTTTGTGGCGACCAGATGATTCTCCAATATTTGCTTTCTTTTTAGCTCTGTCTTTGTTTTCAGCAGCTCCAAAGAATTGAATCTGAGCTGTAGCCTGCTAGAGGCTCCATTTTGTTCACCAGCTAGTCACTAACTTTGTCTGCAGCGTGATGATGGGCTGTTTTACCGAAAACAGAAGACAGAAACAAGGATGATGAGAGTGGTGAGACTGTAAAGATGCAGGCCAGAGTCCTGCATATTACCATCATTGTGTCTCAGTCAAAGCTGCCCCCTGATCAAACCCCCCCAGGCTCCAGTCCCTCACATGAAGCTGGTTCTCCGTTCTTGAATTGGACGTCTCTTTGACTGGATGGTGAAAACATTCAATCACTGCCAGGTTAGGAAACATGTTAGCATGCTCCTTCCACCACCATCAAACCTCCAAAGGATCCCAACTCCATGTAGGCTGCCACCTCATCCTCGGGCTGCAAAGTTTCATGGCTGGAGTCCTCCACGTCGGTGATCAATGTGACCACGGGGTCAAAGGTTACACTTGTGTCACTGACTTTCAAAATAAAAGCAACTGCAGCTTGATAACAGAGATTTAGATGAATATTAAACATATGCAGAGTCAGGTGTTAATTCTTGATGGGTTTGTCACCATGAGCACCACCTTTGACATAAACACAGTGTCATATCTAATAATATGGATAAGTGCAGCTTTGAAGGGCAAACCAGGACTTAAACACATAAAAGTTCTGCTGCTCTACTTCCTGTGAACTGAAACTTTGTGTCTCCAATCAGTGATGTCACAGCAGGTGTTTTGCCTTTGACAGCTGATGGAAAGCCCCCGCTGTGACATCACTGATTGGGGTGTGGTGAAAAGTGCAACATGCTTGAAAGTTTCAGCCCAGCAAGAGCGCTGCAGCAGCAGGTTTCCGCTCTGTGTGAGTCCGCGTTGAATATTTTTAATGAAGTGGTTGCTAATCTAGAGATCAAGCACTTTCAACACTTCCAGGATTAAAGGCAACATCTTTATTTAAACTGACTTACACTCAGATTGATTTTAACGTACCGCTTTTTAATGTGTTTGTACTCAGTTTGTGGTTAAATGAAGGTTAACCGAGTAAAGCGTAATCATGTCGCATGTGATTTTCAGCCAGCCGAAGGAAGTTGTGTGGTTGCCAGGCCAATGTTGGCATGGTAATCAATCAGATGGGTGTGGAAAATCATTGCGATATGTTATTATTAGAACAAAATAACCAATTTGTCACTCCATTATGCACACACACACAGTCACACGCTTGTATTCATGCTCACAGAGAGGTAGTCTCTTTGAAAGCAGCTTCTGTGCCTCAGTGTACATGATGTTGTTTGCATAGCAGAAATGAGATCATTCATGAAGCCCCCGAGGTCACACTTCCTCAAGAGGAGGGTGAGAGGAAAGCGTGGATGAGAGGAACTGCAGCATTCTTAGACTCTGAGAGAGGGAGAGGGAGAGAGGGAGGATTGTGGGGTATTTTATCTGGCTGATGAGGGAGGAAGGAGGGCGAGTGCGTGTTTGGAGAGTAAAGCGTGAAAATAGATAAGAAGGGGGAAGGACGTGGCGTGCAAGGAGAGGTGAGAGAGGGGAGGGAGGGAGGACCATGCCCTGTTGCATTTTTATCAGGTCTGTGTTTGAGTCGCCAGGGGGACGGACACACGCTGTAGACACAGTCCACCATGCAAGGGCAACTTGTCACCTTATCACTCTGTCTCGCCCTTTCTTGCTCTTTCTCTTTCCCTCTAGCTTTCATGTCTCTTTATTCCCTCGTTCCTTTAATTCTTTATCCGCTCCATGTCCTTCCCTCTGCAGCCACTGAGGAACTCCCAAAATGCTGCTGCCTTTCAACCAACTGTTTCACTGTTTCTTTTTCTGATCATTCAGTGTGTGTTTTAATAAATGTCAGGGCGTCTTGATATTCAGTGTTGCTCTTCAGCTAATGAGATGCACAGCAGTGGTGAGAACACTCATGTTGGACGTGTCTATGCTCTCAAGCAACCTACACACTTGGTTTGCAGGTCAGGCTTGAATGCTCTTAATTAAGAAGTCTAATCTCTTTGCCGTGTTTTGAAATCCTCCTGAAAAAGCAGTAAGTATTTTCTCTAAGTCCTTCTTTGGCCTTGAAAAGTCAGGTATACAGCTTATGAGATGTGACATGAGTGCCCCCTGGTGGTCGCTTACAACAGGAGGTGGTTTTGATGTGTTCTGTTTTTGTTTTCTTTATGTTTGTCTCAGTTTATGATAAGTGGCATTTATTTCAACCCCATACTTTAAAGTGACAGTTCACCCAAAAATTAAAAGCAGATATTTTTCCTTTTCTTGTAGTGCTGTTTATCAGTAGAGATTGTTTCAGTGTGAGTTGCTGAGTATCCAGTATAATTGAACTAGATGGCACTAGCACCAAAAAACTACATTTGAAAAACTCAACAGCAATGTTTCTTCACAGCAATCATTACTCGTTCACTCAAGATAATCCACAGACCTTGTTGGATCTATTTTCTTTCTACTGAACTGTATCATTGCGCAGAAGGAAGAGTGCATCTACTGCTAGCTCACATAGCTCCACTGAGCTAGCTAACGTTACAGCCATAGACTGTATATACTGCAAAGATGGACGACATGACAGCTCCCCAGAAGGGGGAAGCCAAAACATCTGGATCGCCCCCTGGTGGCTGGCTGCTATAGGTCATAAACCCTGACCTCTCCATGTTAGTGAACAAGGGCCAAACTAAAATACAGTTTCCATAATCTGAGGTAGTTAATTAGTTATTCGATGCTATAAAAAAGGGGGTGTGGCATTATGATTGACAGCTGTGTGAGCCAATCAGTGTGCTTGCAGTCAGTGACACTGCTTGCGACTAGTCAGATGGGTGAATAGCGGGAACTCGAGACTGCTTGAGACTGATGTTGTCACGCTAACGTGCAGACTCTGGCTTCAAACGACGTTGTGTGTGCAAGATGGCAGCAGTCGTATCTGGGATATTTTGGCTTTGTTTTTGTACGGTAGGGGTGAGAGGAGAGGCGTCATCGATCTTCATACACAGTGTGTGGTTACAGTCTGATGTTACATTGATTTATTTATTTATTATTTAGAAATAGGGACAATGCGTGATTTGATTTGATTTATTTCTGGAAGACGATAAGACAGTAATCCTAAGGATGACATGCTAAAGTAAAATACTTATTTCCAGCATGGTCCTTGGTGTTTACACACAAGAAACAAATAAACAAGAAGCAGACAATCTCAGACTAAAAATACATACAGTAAATAAGAGACAAAAAGAAAAAAGAAAACAAAACAGCTGTAAAAACTATCTAGTTCATCAATAAATATCCACCTTGTTCCATAAGACCTGCTTGACCTGTCTTTTAAAAATCCCTCGTGATGAGAGGCATTTTGTAGCAGTTGGCAAACTATTCCATGCCATGATACCAGTGTAAAATATTAATATTAATAATGAACAAATGCACGAGTATCTGTAAATACACCAGATTGTAGCCCACAGCTAATTTCCATCTGTTATCCCTACAGGCAGGTTGATGTAACAATGTAGTGAACAGCAGCGACAAAAGACAGAGTTAAAATTCATAGCAACCACGTAGACACAATACAGAAGACACAAGAGGTGCACAATATACATCAAGTGTAGCCCATGACGCTGTCACAAGCTTGAGCCTCTCATCCATGGGTAGATGCACACTTCCTTCTGCGTGGTGATACGGTTGGTGGGTGTAGTTCGATAGAAAGAAAACAGTTCCTACATGATAGTGCTCACAAGGTCTGTGGAAGGTGTGAGTTTTTTGTATTTATTTTTTTTGGATAAAGATTGAAAACAACTGGCCAGCTGACTCAGTGAAGCAGTCCATGGTACAGGCAGTCCAAAATACATGGATAAACCACCGTGTCTCGACTAGAGAGTCTTCATCAGAGTGTAAAATGCATTGGAATCAGACGTGCAATTTAAGAACTCATGTGGGGGTCATGTGAGCCCCGCTAGACAAAAACCACATTGAAAGAAACTGCACATGAAAATGAAGTAAATGTTTACTACAAGGAATTTACATATCCAGTAACAAGAAGAAAGGTTCAGTGCCAAATAAAAGAAAGGAAACAACAGTTAAAATGACGTAAGATTTGTTGTATATTGTGACAGACCTGCACACTAAGTGACAGGAAATGAAAAATATGCAGTAAAATATATGACAAAAGCAAGAAACAACATGTGAGGACAGACAGTAAACTCATGATGTGTATAAAGCTGAAGTATTTATAAAGAGTGTAAATCTTTGAGCACCACAGGCCGAGTGCCATCTAGTCCCATTATATCAGAGAGAAGGCACAACTCTCTACGGCTGATATCTCTGACACTAAAGAGCTCACACTGAAACAGTCTAGACTGACAAACAGCTCTACAGGTAAGAGAAACATATACACTTTTGATTTTGGGGTGAACTGCCCCTTTAAACTCTCTGAATTACAACTCCTGTCCATCCAAGTTTAGCCGATGAAGCACACCACAAACTCAGACCCTCACTTTCTGGGCTCTGTTACACCTTCATCCTCCACTTATCACAAGTCTTCCCACATGTACAGGACTTCATCTCCATATTCATTTGGCTGGAATCAGCCGCACTAGACTACCCTGGGGTTACAGAGCCTCACTATCACTGGAACTTTCTGATTAAAGTCCTCCTCTGTCTCCTGCTTTGAAGTCAGTAATGATATTCAGCAGACCTGGATGACACCGAGCGAGAATTATAATGAAGGTGAGATTTGAGATTGGTTGGGGAATTGAAAGGGAATGTCACTATACGGCTGTGATACGGGACATTTAGAATTTCATGTACCTTTGCATATTGTAAAGATAAAGAGGGGAAAGAGATGGGTTATAAAATCTGTGCTGAACAAATACAAATATTGTTCCTATAAAAAATATGATACGGAAATAAAATAACATCCAAAAGTCAAATAATAGGAAGTGCAAAATGAATGCATCTGACACTAGAGACATGCTGGAGGATTTCCTCTAATCAATAATCAGCTGTAGGCCCGCAAGTGATCAAAATAAGAAGTCAAAGGAAATAATACTGATATTTTCTTGCACTGATCTGACAGTCAAACAAGGTTAACCTGTAGGTGCATGACATTTAATCCAGAGCTCTTTTACACAATCATTTAATTTAATTGATTTAAAAAATCTTCCAAAATGCGGTTAATATTTTTATTGAGCAGTGAATACATGAAGGAAACTTGGGGCAGCAGTAGTTCAGTCTATGGGGACTTGGGTTGGGAACCAGAGGGTCACCGCTCAAGTTCCCGTCCGGCCCAAACATGGAGTGTGGACTGGGAGCTGGAGAGATGCCAGTTCACCTCCTGGGCACTGCTGAGGTGCCTTTAAGGAAGGCACTAAAATCCCCAGCTGCTCGGTGTGCCTGTCCATGGACAGCCCCCCCCTTGCCCTGACATCTCTCCATGTAATGCATGTATAGGTCCTGTTTGTGCATGTGTGTGTATTTCAGACTTGTGTGTGTGTGTGTGACAACAGAGTGAAAAATGTAATTCCCCCTCAGGGATTAATAAAGTATATCTCCTGTGTGTGTATTCAGTAAACAATAACGACACAAATATGTTCATTTGTGTACTTGAATATTTCCCCAAAACTGAAATGAGGGCAAAAATGATACTGATACACTGATGAGTCAGAATGAAGCTGCACAGAAATTGAATTGTACCTCCTGCAGACCACATCTCAGTGCTGAGAAGTAACTAAATACTTTTACTCAGGTACTGTAGTCTTCACTTTAGTATCACCATTTTATGCTATATAATTCCAATAATACATTACTTTTCAGTGGGAAATAAAGTACTTTTCACTTCACTACAATTATTTCACTGCTGTCAGATTTAACTCACGGAACATATGAATGAGAATATGATGCATCTCCATACAGTGTAGATTAAACTACCAAACAGCAGAGGTGTTGACTCAAGTCATGTGACTTGGACTCAAGTCAGGCTCAAGTCACAAATTTGATGATTTTAGACTTGACTTGAGAAAATAAAATAAAAAACTCAACTCAGACTTGAACACCAACAACTTGTGACCTCACTTTGACCTGAAAATACCTGATGACTCCTTTTAAGCCCAAAGATAAGAAAGTATGTTATTTACAAAGTGTGAAACAAGTCAATTAACTTCCTGTTTTAACATGAACACTATTCATTCCCAGCAAGTCGACACTTCATTCTCCAAATGATCCACTTTGTTTTTAACCAATGTAACAGCATTAAATCAAGTTGCAGCAAAAAAGAAGAACGAATGTTATGGTACTCAGCACCAGATAGAAAAAATTATACCAAAGAAAATGTTGTTTGCATTCTAAAATGGTGGCTGGTCAAACAAACAAACAAACAAACGAACAAACATAAAACCGGGTCAAAAAATTATATTTAAATTCGATCTAAATGTATTTATTTATTATTACTCTGTTGTTAAAATGGCACTACACTCAGTGAAGAGCACATTATGACTTGTTTAGGACTCAGAACTCAGAGTTTAGGTGTTAGGACTTTGGGCTTGTCAGTCTCGTATTTGGACTTGAGTGCAAAGATTTGAGATTTTCTTGTGACTTGCTAAACAATGACTTGGTCCCACCTCTGCCAAACAGTATATAAAGCAGGTAAAATTACTTTGATCACAACAACAACAATAATAATCATAACAATATGTATGAATATTATATTTCTATACCTTCATATAATTCTATTTTATTGATTGTCTCTGATGCTTTATAAATATATTGTATAATGTTTATATCAACACCTATTTTTACCACATGCTACATAAATAAAAATCTGTATTTGCACTGGTACCTGTACAAATATTTATCTTTCACTGCATTCATATCATCCATTAACTCCAGCTACACTGCTCTTACACTTAAATGTAATCACCTTACACTGCAACACCTGCACTGTCAGACATCTAAATTTAGTTTATCTATCTATCTATCTATCTATCTATCTATCTATCTATCTAATAAGGATATATATTACTGATACTACCTCTAACAGAGTATTGTTGACACTGCAGCTTTATTACCCAGTACGTCTTTAACCTCTCTGATGCCACATTTACACCTCAGTGTTGCCCTCTGCAGGCTGTGTGAGGGAGTGAGGTCTTCATTCAGTCACTGTCCGCTGTGACAGGAAGGTGGCAGCAGAGACCAACATGTGACATCATGTGAGTGGCACCAGGGACTGATCTCCTCTGCTGTTTATGCTAGAAATTATACTCATTAAACCTCAAGCATCCTCCTCAGCTGTGGAGCCACGCTATTATCTGTACATCAATACTGTGTGTGTGTGTGTGTGTGTGTGTGTGTGTGTGTGTGTGTGCATATGGACGTGGACGTGCTCATGGTGAGAGTGAGGGTATGGGAGGTTGACTGCGAGTAATGGGCCATAATTAGGGGTGAATGTTTACACACTCACACACACACACACACAAGGAGCGCACACATGCGATAGCCGGAGGTAATTTGGCGGCACTAAATGAGATTATCAGTAGCGAGGTGATTAATGAGCATCCCTACTGCAGAGCCTTATAATCAACAGTCACCGCTCTGCTGTGATACACACTAGCTGGAGCTGTGCTCAGGTACATGATACCAGCACCTGCTGCTAACATCAGCTCCTCCACCAGCACACACCGACAATCAGCTGAAATCTGAACGCATCACTGGGGGCCAGATAACTTTTAATTGCATTATGGGATACTGAGTGAATACACTCACATGCAACAATGGTTTATGATTTTTCTTTTCGGTAAATGGCTGGTAATTCTCTTTAAATTTGGCCTTTCTGATAAATCACACTTCATATGTCACCTACAGCTTGTGTTTGTAGAATTTTATCAAGACTGTATTAAAGTTTTAATTTGAAACATCACAACAAATACAATAAAAAATCAAAACCAAATTATCGCTGAGAAAAGATGTGGCCGTTACATGACGTCTTACATCTCGGCATTTGGGGGAAAATGCAAAATAATAGCAACTTGTTAATGAACATTTCTAAACACTGGGAAGATGTCACTCTTATTCTGCAAAATGAGCAAAACTCTTTTCATATCAATGACTGATGGTGACGGACTGAAAAGCTGCAGTCTCCTGTTAAAAAAACAACAATTAATGGGAAATGTGATCTTCGTTTAGACAAACAGAAACCAGTGTGTAGGGCTACTATCAGCTGCTACATGTAGCGCTGTAGCAAGAATTCATTACAGTGATAGTCTGAGATGTCAGCATTATTAACTATGGAGGAATTTGTGTCAGAGACTTCAGAAGGAAATTAAACCAGTATTAAGTTTTTGCAAACATCACTAGGAAGATGGTGCTGTGCTGCATGCATAGGTGTAGATTTCAGGAGGTGGGTGGTGGACACAGGGGACAATCCCCCTCAATATTTGCAACATGTGTACAACATATGTGTTCCATGCCCACTCAATAAAACATGAAAGCAGTAGAGGACATTTATTTTTGATAAAATTAAAGACATTTACACCATAAATTGATGCATAAAAAATAAACCAGAATGCAGGAAATTAGGAGCATGTTGCTCAGAATTTTCCAGTGGAGGACACCTAAACTATCCAATTCCACCCCATAAAATGTTGAAAGGAAACCCACACTCCTGGCCTTCTGGGTAAATGTACTAAAATGTTCATTTCTTTCAGAAGCAGCTGATGGAGAAAGTGAAAAAGACGATAGCGAAAGAAGCAAAAAGGCGGCAAAAAGCAGCGAAACAGCTTTATGTTGTAAACCCCTCTTCAATTAAATTGAATTGAACTGAATTGAAAAAAATGAGATAAGAGGAGGAGGTGGCACAAGTTCATACATCTTCTGCTCTACAGTAAATTTGGGGGTTTTTGGGAAATGTGGTCTTTATTTAGAGAAACAGTAAACCAGTGTGTAGGGCTACTTTCAGCTGCTACATGTAGCGCTGTGGCAAGAATTCATTACAGTGACAGTTTGAGACGTCAGCATTAAAACAATTGTGTCAGTCTTCAAAAGTAAATTAAACCAACAGCAAGTGTTGCAAATATCACAGGGAAGATGGTGCTGTGCTGCATGCATAGGTGTAGATTTCAGGAGGTGGGCGGTCGTCACAGGGGACAGTCCCCCTCAGTATTTACAACATGTGCATCCTCCACGACAGTAGTCGAGGACATTTATTTTGGTCAAATTAAAGACATTTACACCATAAACTGATGCAGAAAAGGTAGAAATTGGAGCATGGAAAAAGAAAAGGAAAAAACAGAATGCAGGAAATTAAGAGTTTGAGGGTCAAATTTTCTGTTTCATAGGCTATATGTCCTCCACCCTCAAAATGCTGAAACAAATCCTACACCCCTGGCCGTATGTGTAAATTGAACTTAAATGTTCAGCTTCTCTCAGCAGCTGATGGAAAGAGTGAAAAAGACGGTAGCGAAAGAAGCGAAAAAGCAGCTTTATGTTGTAAACCCTCTGAAGTAAATTGTGATTTTGGGCTTTATACATTGAATTGAATCAGTAAAAATGAAAAAACAAATGCCACTGAGGAGGAGGTGGCACAATTTCATACATCTTTTGTTCCACAGTAAACCAGTCTGTAGGGCTACTGTCAGCTGCTACATGTAGCGCTGTAGTAAGAATTCATTACAGTGATAGTCAGAGACGTCAGCATTATTAAGTATGGAGAAATTTATGTCAGAGACTTCAGAAGGAAATGAAACCAGTATAGAACAGGAAGGTGGTGCTGTGCTTTATGCATAGGTGCAGATTTTGATTGTGCATGTGCATCCCCCACCCCCCATAACACATGAAAGTAGTAGAGTAGTAGTATTTGTTTTGATAAAATTAAAAACATTTACACCATAAATTGATGCAGAAAAGGCACAACATGTTAAAATGAAACCCACGTTCCTGGCCTTCTGGGTAATTTTACTAAAATGTCCAGTTTCTGTCAGCAGCTGATGGACAGAGTGAAGAAGACGATAGCAAAAAAGCGAAAAGAGGCAAAAAGCAGCAAAAAAACATCTCGATGTTGTAAACGTCTCCGAGGCAAACTGTGATTTGTGATTTTGGGCTTTATAAATTAAACTGACCTGGAAAAACACACAAGGTGTTTACTATCTTCAGATAATGAGAAAACAAACGACACAGAGGAGGAGGTGACACAGTTTCATGCATCTTCTGTTCTGCAGTAAATTTTTAGGTTTTTAGGAAACGTGGTCTTTATTTTGAAAAACACAAACCAAATGTTTCAACAATAGATTACAGCAGTCGGATGACTCGTGCTCTTATTTCTTTAACTTTGAGGTGTCAGAATAATTTAATCTATTCTTCTGATTAATTTAAGCTTCATATAAAACAATTAAAACAAAGCATGAAGCTTTTTAAAGAACCAACAGACACTAAACGAGCTCAACAACCACCTATTTTATCCTCACCTCCTACACGGTGGTGGACAGATCCGTCTCACCATCTCTGTGTGCAGACACCTAGATCAGATAATGCTCTCTAAGTCTCTATAGTGAGCCGTTTGAAGTAGCTCCAGTGAACTGCAGCCCTCCCCCAGCCTTCGCCTCTTGTTCTGCGAGAACTGTGCAGTGTGTGCGGGGTGATGGGGTCAGGGTGACTGGGTCCCCTCCATCTCCATATAGGCTGTAGGCTACAGCTGCTCCTATGAGATTGGTACCTCAAACACACAGACTGTGCCTCAGATGTCTCTGCATGTATGTGTGTGTGTGTGATAAGGGCTAGAGGATGGAGACATCTTTATCGTGTAGAAGTGGGAGGATTATCCCATCAGCGCTGTATTAAATACAAAGACAGGGATGGTAGGCCGGTTAACCAGGTGCTGCAGCACCCGCCCCGACCGTAACCCTTCACCTTTCCTACAGCCGACCTGGATCGTCACTCTTTACAGTCATTGCATCATGTGAGGTTTCACTGCTGTGCTGCAAACAGTACGATGCATCCTCACTGGATCATTTGCTGCCACTTTGTAATAAGGCGTACTTTTGTTTCATGTTTTATTAATGCGTGTTCTGTTTTTCTTCTTGTGGACAAATCCAATAAACGACCAAAGCATCAATGCACTGATCCTACAGCAAGTATTACCTGGAGAGCGAGCGCTGTTGTTGACCAAAAACTATTTAAAATTAGGGCTGTCAAAATAACACATTCATTTTGATTGATTATTTGCAGAGAAAATAACGCATTAAAAAAAACTAACGCTGATTAATCACACTCTGTGGTGCCATGTGACCCGGTGCATCACTAAAGGCCACAGTGTCTTTGTCACATGATGGAGGCAGATGACACGACGCTGCTCGGCCCCTTTAAATGAAACATTTACATTTAAAAAACACTCAGACTAAACTGTTGATAGGAGCACTGTTCTCTGCAGGTTCTGCAGGAAGGAATTTACGTACACACCCGAAACACCTCAACGCAAAGCATTCAGTAGTGAACCCAGGAGTCCGAGCTAGCGCAGCCTCTGATGCTAACGCTAGCAGTCAGCCTCGCCAAGCCACACTGAGTCAGTCTACCTGTGACTGACTCACTGACTCCCTTACAGAATGAACTGCAGACCAGTTTGCATGGTCGAGGACAACTGTGTCCAAAATCCAGCAACTTTCCTACAACACGTATTTTTTAAAATATTTTCACAGCAAAAGTTGATCTATGCGATTAATTAATCACAGAGCATGTAATTAATCAGATTAATCTTTTAATTGCATGACAGCTCTGTTAAAACACCTCAGTGAGTTACACTGCTACACTTCCTAACATGTTCCTTCATCACACTGGGCACTGTTGTTTATTTTAAAACAATCCCACACACACAAATATTCACTTTAGTGCCACGTGTATTAATCCACAGTTGAAAACAGTCCCACACAAACCCATTATTAACTCCAGTTTGAGCAGCATTTGCTAGAAACTACAGTGCCCAGGTTTGTTAGGAAATATTAGGCATTTTTTAAAAGTGAAAAAATACACACACACCTTTTTTTAATACCAGTAGATTTACCTCTTCAAAGGGAACCAATGGTCATTTGGCCAAGAACCACAGGCAGGGTAAGGAGGTAGGACGATACTGAGAGATGGACGGATGCATAATTTTATGTGGTATTTTTATGGGGTTGAACCCAAACAAAAAATAAAATAGACGACTCTCAACTCTAATTTACCAAGCGTTTGTGTGTTATATATAAACAACCAAAGTTCTTTTGGCTTTTCCTTAAATGTGGTTTATTACCGATCCAAAAAACATTAATTAATAATTTGTTAACCATTTATAAAGGCATGTTTTACCATTTATAAACGCGTTATAAATGACATCTTTTCAGGAAGTGGTTCAAAATCTTCATGGCAATACAAAGGTCAAGAGTTAATTAAAGGTTATTGACAAAAACATTAAATCACGGTGAGATCATGCTCTGAAGTGATGCTGTCAGTGGACGATCACAGGGACATTTGAATGGTTTTAACACAGCATTTATTGATGTTTTCTCCCCTTAAAAATCAAGCAAAATCTCTTTAAAGCAACAGCACATAAAATGTAAAACACTCATCTGCACAGTCTGTGTTGAAAGTTGATATTAAAACATTAAATGAAGCAAAGTCAGAACTCGACACTCAATAATCAAGTGTTCCTAAAACGTTGCTGACACTGTCGCCACAGTTTCCAAGCTGAGCTGGCCTGCAGCGGAGCCACAAAGTGATCTCAGCTACAGAGCAGCGCCCAGTGAAAGTGTGTGTGTGTGTATGTGTGTGTGTGTGTGTGTGTGTGTGTATTCTCCCTGTTTATCATCTCTGCTATCAGCACATGACTAATATTTACCCTGACCTCATCACTATTCATCTGTTGATGCCTCAGCGTTGCCGGGTTTGATTGTTTATCATCCTAAATAAACATGTGGTGTCGAACAAAAGAATGCATACGGTAGGAATATGAAAAGCTCTCCTATTGCTCTCTGAATCAGTAACATGTGAGAGTGGAGGCGCCCGGCGACGACTGCTGTCCACACAGGAAATCTGCTGATGCCGGTGTCTTCCTAAATGTGTTCAATGTGCTTCCTTAAATCACAAAGTGACAATCTAATGACACAGCACCGCAGTGTTGTTGTCACTGTTTAAATATGTGCTGCTGCGTGTTGTTTATGGTCGAGCTCTGCTTGTTTGATCCCGTGGTGAAAGTCAAACTATAGAAATACAGTTTGTGCAGTATGTGCATGTATATCTGTGTGATGTATACGGCGTGGTGTTCTACTGGCTCTGCTGCTTCCTCCTCCAGTGCTACCTTCGTGCAGATTGCCATTTAAAGCGGTTGAATAATTGAGAAGTAACATTTGCGTCAGCCTTCCTGCTGTGTGTGTGTGTGTGTGTGTGTGTGTGTGTGTGTGGGTGAGGAAGAGACTGAGATAGAAACCTCTTAGGAGCAGCTCACACACCTGCTGGAGTGGCCATTATTAGCTGTACTGATATCATACCACATAGAGCGCCCATTACAGCTGGACGCACACAATTTAGGCTTTTTAATGTAAAAATAAAATTCATATTTTCTTGTAATCAGTGCCAGTAAAATGCCATTTAATCAGAATCATTATTGAACAGCAGGAGTTCCCGAATGTATTTTTTTATTGTCCATAACAGAAAGCAAACAAAAGAACAAGACTTAAATTATTCTCTGTTTTTCATATTGTCAGTAAATTCCATCAAAGGATCTGACCCAGCAGGGCACTGTAGTTTTTAGCAAATGCATCTCAAATTGAAGTAAATCGTGTAAATATTTGGAACTATTTTCAGCAGTGGATGAATACACAAACTGAGTTTAGCTTGTTTTCAGTTGTTTCTGGATAACAGTGGAGCTCAGCGGCACAGAGGCGTAACGTGGCTCTGGAAACAAACACAGAACTTGTAAGTAAGATCAATGTATTGTTGGTATATGGCAGGAGTCTTCAAGGACCCCTTAGCTCAGGGGCCAGCAACCTTCACAAACAAAAAAGAAAAGAGAAATCTGTCTGGAGCGGCAAATCATATTTAAACCTCTTAATATGTGTAACACAGATGTTTAAATTGACTTTAGCCTATCAACATTACTAACAGATCTAAATGAGCATTCATCAATATTATAGTTTTAGCACAAGGTGGTTATTTTTGATTATGTGGTACTTTAACTTCACAACATTGCCGATGAAAGCAAACAAATTTGTCCATGCACTATTAAATTCTGTATCTTCCCCAGAGTCGTTTCCCTTTTGGGATTCAAAATCCACAGTTAGCCTCGCTACAAAGACTCAACACTAGGCCTACTGCAGCAATCGCCCGTGATGTTTTTAGAGGAAAAGGCTCCAGGCCACAGACGCATGACGCACATTTATTTGATGAAATGTTAAAACATTTGAATGTAAAAATCACTTTAGGGTTACGACAAAAAATGAAAACATTAAAAAAACAATGGTTATTCCTTTCCATATAACTTTCTGTCAAAGTAATGTAATGTGTTTTCATGCTATGCAATGTAATTTTGTGTGTGGACCCCAGGAAGGGTAGCTGCTACTAATGTGGTAGCTAATGGGGATCCAAATAAACAAACAAATAAACAAACAAACAAAGCCACAAGGAGCCACTTGAGAGGAGCTAACGAGCCGCATTCAGCTCTGGAGCCGCAGGTTGCCTCCCCCTGCCTCAGCTGAAGGAAAGATGGAGCAAAGATCTCCTACTACATATGTTGTATAAAACTAAGTTGCACTTCAGATTATTCTCTGAATATTTTTGGGTCGTTTGCGTTTGCCTGTAGCTGCTAAGTCAGCAGCAGTTGTAGCATGGCTAGGTGTGTTAGCCTCCCCCTCTGAACTTTTGACGGTGGTTTCTGAGGTGGACGATTGCCCGAAAATTTACAAAACCATCCACCGTGGCTCACAAGAATGTTTGTAAACGTGGAATAATAATAATAATAATAATAATACAGCTGATAGTATGTAATGTTAGCTAACTAGATCATCTTGCCGTTATGGATAAGTGCCCCGCGGTGATTTAGCGTTAGCTAGCTCATATGATTGCAAAATTGGTGCAAAACAGTTAGCCTAACATTAATGTTGTATAGTGTAATGTAAATGGGTTTTATGAATAGGCTAATTTATCTGCACCAATAATATGTTGGATTCATGTTAATGTTTATTTTCAGACACACTTTAATTTTTGAAAACAAAAGACTTAAATTATTGAGCAGTAATTGGCACCCCCTGCAGTAATTTTGTGGACCCCCTGTTGAAGACCCAGGGTTTATGTTTTTTTATTGAATTTACTGACAATTAAAAAATAAAAAATATAACTAGCCTCATCCTTTAAAACAGATTCTAATTTGACGAAATTTTGGTGACTATTTTCCCTCATGTACTTTGGTGATTTAGTGATTCAGAAATTATTCATTTCCTTGTGGGATTATTTTAAACATATGCAATTATAATGAATTTAAACATCAATTTCCCGACTCCCCCTCGGTGACCTCTCGCTC